>NC_081348.1:23220386-23476189 GCF_029784015.1 Lycium ferocissimum
GTTCGATGGTTGAAAACTCAAGTTATCGCTAGAATTAAAAACGTGATATTAAATTTTTTTTTTTGTGTTGTTGGGCTGCTTGAACGTGTTGAGGTGCTTTGAAACATGTAGTTAAAGGATATATATATGCTCTGGTTGTTGTTGTGCATTTGAGGAAGAAAGAAAAAAAATGAGGGAAATGCTTCCCGACTCTCTTTAGAACTAGTTATCATTTTGATATACACTATATACTAGTGTTCAGCTAAGTTAATGGTTACACCATCGTTGTTATAGGTTGAAGCACTAACTGAGACGAGTTCATTATTGAGTGCGTTTTGACGACAAAAGGTATGTAATGGTTATCCTTCCTTTTCCTGGCATGATCCTATATCTAACAAAAGCTTAAAGAATCATATAAAGAGAAACTTATTGATTAGACCTTGTCTTAGCGATATACAGCTTCCCGAGTGTTTTTTTTGTACTTTCCGAGGGATTCTTATTCGCTCTTCATTCCTTTGATGTCAGTAGAGATTGAGCGACATGTTGGTGCCTTATATATAGTCCAGCATATACTTGATATACAATATGATATACATATATTTTCTTTAGCTTTGCCACTTGGTCAGTGAGGCATTATTTCCTAGCCGCTTGGTCAGTGAACATTATTGCCTGGCCGCTTGTTCCGTGAGACATTATTGCCTGGACGCTTGGTCAGTTTGACATTATTGCCTGGTCAATTGGTCAGTGAGACATTATTACTTTGCCTGGCCGCTTGTGTGAGACATTATTGGTGGCCGCTTGGTCGGTGGTGAATTTTACGGTTCCTAACCTCTTGGTTAGTGAGAGATATGATATTATTGAATTGCATTGATATAAGTTAGATCAGGTGAATTATTTTGAGGGAATTCTTTGGCCTCTAGATTATTATGATTTTCAGTTCAGTTTCAGTTATTCTATTGCCTTACATACTCGGTACATTATTTCGTACCGATATCTCTTTTGTCGGGGGCGCTGCTTTCATGCCTGCAGGTGCTGACAGACAGACATATAGACCTCCCAGTATGCGGGACCAGACATCAGCTGATTCGTAAGCCCCACTAATCCGGAGTTGCCAGGTCTAGACTTAGAGTCTCTCTTTCGTGTATATAGATATAATGGGTAGGCTGAGGCCCTGTCCCGACCATGATACAGTTTTGTACTCCTTAGAGGCTTGTAGACGAGTATTGTATGTTATATGTCAGTATAGTGGCCTTGCCGGCCCATTGTACATGTTCATTTTGGTACTGTTGGTTATGGACATCCATGGCGTCCTCGTCGGCCTGTGCAGTTATGTATATATATTTTGGTTGTGTGTGCCCTTCAGATGTGATAGTTACTACTTACAGATGCTTCAGGATACGGCTTTGTCGGCCTTGGTTAGTATTGTACGTTTTGCGGGCGAGGCCTCGTCGACTAAGTTGAGGTCGCCTACAGAGTTACTATTACGGAGGTTCGCTCGGTATATGGCACCGGGTGTCGGCCACGCCTCTCCAGATTTGGGGCGTGATAAACTTCGTATCAGAGCAGGTCTGTCCTAGAGAGTCTACAAGATGTGTCTAGTAGAGTCTTGTTTATAGATGTGTTGTGCACCATATTATATAAACAGGGAGCTACAAGGCATTTAGGAGTTGGTTACCTTTCTTTCAGATCCAAATCTTGCTCTAGAGCTGAGTCATAGGAGTTTGGTTTTAAACTTACATATTGGTATTTGTATATAGAAATGCCAGTGACTAGAGAGATTACAGTTAGCCAGAGGGCTAATACAGATTATGTATGCACTAGATGTGCAAGTATCATACCAGAGCTTCAAGTGTGGGTATTTATCTTGACCGTCCAGAAAGAAGGTAACAAAGGTATACCGAGGTAAAGTATGAGTTTTAGAAGATAAAGGAAGTAAAGTAAAGGGGGGTATTAGGTACCTAAACAGAGATGACTGTAAAGCAGTTGAAAATTAGATAGAGCAGCACAAGCGTTATTATTCCACTTTCAGCAGTAAGATAATTACAGTGAGTATCACCCAATCCAGCTTATGAATTATGGGCATCAGTAGACGTAACCTTAGGAAGGAATAAGATTTCAGGTTCTAGTAATGATTGGAGTAATCCTTAGCGTTGGTAGATGATTAGAACTGGGCAGTATTACTAAAAAGTGTTATGAGTATATCTATAGTACTTCTTTAAGTGGTATATATATGGCGTACCCGAGAATTCTTGAGTGTTTAGGAGATTCGGGGACTAGGTATTTACCTCAGCATGACTTATGCCCCAGTGAGAAGGAAATATCAAGCGACTAGAGAAGTAAGCCCGGTTGAAGAGAGATCAATCAGAAGCGAAACAACGTCCCGTCTGAATTATCCAGAGTAAGGGAAGAGATGTCAAAGATTGGTAGAAAAATAATTGAAGCGTTACGAATAGTATGAGAAACGATTAAGGGTTGTAAGTTCAAGTGTGGCAGTGTGACAAGGTTCGTAGCTAAATAGAAGAGAAGGCAAGAGAAAACAAGTGTTGAGGCTATAAGGGGTACAAGTCACTATATCTTCATTACAATAAACGAATTGATGATTTCACTAAGAGTTAGTAGCAGGCTAATTTACCTTCCCGAATGAGAAGATACCAGATTGAATAGCAGTTGAGTTAACAGAATATGAGTTGGAAACTCGAAGAATTTCTATAATAATGGGTATTGCAATATTTTCCAAGCAAGAAATTAGGCAGTAAGAGGATAAGCGATGGAAAGCAACTTTTAAAGGTCATTAAGAGAGGTCCCCCCCCCCAACCAAAGACGGCAGCCTCACAAGTAAAAGTTAAATTTATCAAGAATGAGTATATCAGTTGTGAATACATGAAATTTCTATAATAATGGGTATTACAATATTTTCCAAGCAAGAAATTAGGCAGTAAGAGGATAAGCGATGGAAAGCAACTTTTAAAGGTCATTAAGAGAGGGGTTCCCCCTAAGACAGGCCTCACAAGTAAAAGTTAAATATATCAAGATCGAGTATGTCAGTGACATTCTAGGTATGTAAGTGATTCAGTTATTCCTAGCAAGAGAAGATTATACTAAAGCAAGTTATGAGTTATCAGAAATATATAGAATTATGAAAGATGTTGAAGTAGCAGTCTCACTCTACAGGAGGGACACCATTGAGTGTGAGGCAACGACCACTCTCCCAGATGGAGAGATAATATGATGAAATACCGAAGCAGAACCACATGTTTTGTTTAGCGACAGAGTGATTAGAAGGATTAAATTTAAAACAAATAAGGTGGTATTTATTTAGACTCTACAGATGTGTTACGATTTCAAAATCTGGTGCAAGTTTAAGTGCCAGGCAGAAGACTGTAGTAACCCCTGATTTGAAATGCCAATTAAGGGTAACAGTGACCGAACAATTGAGACCCAAAAAATTGGTATGAAGTGTAAATAAAGACAACAGGGCATAGGTCCCGGGAGAGTTGTTCAGAACTAAGGCATGAAAGATTAGTATTCGGGATACTAAAATGTTATACAATGATATGAACCGGTAGAATTTATGAAATGTCTAACTATACACACATGTCTACAAAGCCTCTACTATAGAATACAAGTGACCTAATATAAGGACCAATACCAATAGAAATGTTAGCTAAGAGATGAAGAAATAGAACTTGCTCCGAAGTAAGTGGAGTGCTCTTGAGACCGATACAACGTATATAAGAATGTAAATCACCTACGATTAACACACCGACCACCTCTAAATATACATCTCATAAACATTTACGGGTGGACCTGCGCGGCATGAACACAACGAAATATATCACACAACATCTCTATATATAAAGGACATCCAAGATGAACAATGTACGAGTATGTAAAATGAATAACAACATAATAAGAAATATAGAACATAACATGAGATAAAGATAACATGTACATCCGATTGCCTCACGTTAGGCGGATATCATGCATGCTTAATTTCTTAAAAAAAAACATTCCTCATATATATATATATATATATATATATATATCATAATATACGTGCGCCGTCCGATCCATAAATAATATACGCCCGATATATATATATATATATATATATATATATATATATATATATATATATATATATATATATATATATATATATATATATATATATATATATAGATACGAACGATCCATTTACCCATATATATCCGCGTCCGGACGATATCATAATATACCAACCGATCGGTGGCTATGCGTATATAACGCCTCGCCCTTTCCCGATATATATATATATATCCCCATATATATATATATATATATATATATATATATATATATATATATGTATAAGTAGTATGCATGCATGAGAGCCCAAATAAAAGTTACCACTTTATCGGAGTGACGTAAGGTCGGTAACCTCCGATTTATATTATGGAACAATCATCATCGCTATATCTCACCTTGAAGGAACAATTATCATAAGGTGAGATCAACAACAATGAATAAAATCAAAGAAAATCATGAAATAAGCTCAATAATCTCATAATAGCATTAAAATCATAAGCTTTGGAATTTCTAAATTAAATCATCATCATGTTCATCATTGAAAACATCTCATATTTAGCGTCATAAGAAACTTTAAGAATCATCTTTTGGAAATAAGGACATTATGGAAACATATATGGATTAACAAGAAAGAAGTCATCATTGTCATCATGGTCCTCATAGAAAACATCTTCATCTTTAGTATCATAAAAACCTTAAGAATCATGAACTCTAACTTTTGGAAGTAAGAAGGTTATGGAAAACATATATGGAATCATAACATAGGAATCATGCCTTTTGAAAGAAAGGGACTAGCCTTAACATACCTTTTCGGTCGCCTTAACTTTAACTATTTAACGCTTATCCTCCCAAGCTCGTAAATCTACATTCAAGAGAATTCATATTATCATTAGGCTTATCGTCATATGCTTGTCTTAAGCCCTCAAATTAATTCCTTTTAAAATCAATCCGAAATTCAACAAGCATCTCCCCGTTTATATCCCTAGCCCGAAATCACAATACCAACAAAACAACAACAATAGCAATACTAATATCAACCACATCATCATCAATACCAAAATATTCCATAAAACATCCCACACGATGTTTTTCAACATACAACAACAATATACACTTCCTTTCTTCCCAATCAAGGAGCATAATCTCATCAACACACCAACAACATTAGATACCATCCATATACATGTAAATCAGCCCAACCACACGGCCACAACATGCTCAAAACAGTCCATAAACACAACAACTACAACACAACACTTTATGACCTTTCCTCCATAACTATTTTCACTTTTAAGACTTGCTAAACCTTCAAATCAACTCAACATAAGAGATAGGATGAAGAAAATACCTTATACTTGAAGAAATTTAGCCACACCAACTTTCTTCAAGACCAAACTCACCACAACATCAAGTAGAAGCAAGAACAATCACCTTTCATGGACTAGTTTGGTGTAATCTTGTTAAATTCTTGATTTAATGGGCTATAAATGTTTGGGGGATGTGTTAGGAGATTTCTAGAACTCATGAGAGTGTAAAATGATGAAAAAATGGGGTTGATAGGGGTTTTTATACCCCTTGAAAGTCGGTTCCACCGACTTTCCCAAGTGGGACCCGCGGAAGCCATTTGGCAGCTTGGATGGGTTATCTTAAAATGGCCATAACTCCTTACTCCGATGTCGTTTTGATGAGTGGTTTGTTGCATTGGAAACTAGACTCGATGAAATTCATTTTAGGCTTTTGAAACACCTTAAAACTCCTAATATACCTGGAGATATACCCCTCCAAAGTTGACCCAAAACGTCCAAAATTCTGCCAACTTTTTTTTCCAAATTTTCGACAAACTTATTTTCTTCGATTTGCTTGGTCCCGGAATCTTTTGAAACTCTCCATACATGATATTTATCATTAATCATACTTGATAATGGTCATGTCCTTTGGTTTCAAGGTTGTCCTTCCCGGTTACGACTTACGAGATCGTAATTCATCCTTTACTTCATTGTTACGAACTTCCCATGGCTTGTACCTTCCAAAACTTCATGGGACGTCTCCGATACTCCATTAATATGGTGAAGTACGTGGCATGCTCATGCTCTAAAAATGCGAGGTGTAACATCCTTCCCCCTTAGGAACATTCGTCCTCGAATGTTGTAGCTTGCGAGCTTACGACGCTTTTATTAGTTTCTTGAAATGGTTGTCCTCCTTTAGTTCCTGATCTCCATGCTCTTATACTATGGGCTCATTAGTCTTCTTTCATATCCTCCCAATTCTCTGTCGAACTCATTCATTAGTTCCATATCCTCATGTTCTTATGTATGTACCCAGTGGTCAACTGATATCTAGTTACCGTCCTGGGACCTGTTGTCATTAAGATGGTCCTAACTCATGATTGCTATGGCTCCCTCGCCAATCGTGAGCACTCTTAATTGTTGTACTCTTTTGCCTTGCTTCTTATTTCTCTACTAGTAGACAAATTCTCTTGTTCAGATATGGCACCCTTCCTTGCTTGCTTCTTTGGTGCTATTTTAGATTATCCCTTTTTGTACTAGTCGACCTTATATACATACCATATCATCTCCTTTTAATTCCTTGGTCGGACTCTTTAATTCCTTACAATATCATCCTATTCATACTTGAACTTTTCCTACAATTTCCTCTCCTCTTTTAGCATAATTGCAATATAAACTCATAAACATGGAACTAAGATAAAATCCTACTTAATCATAACTTCCTTTTGATACGAGTATGCTTTCTTCTTAAGTCCTTGATTCTCTTGTACCGGTGATCATTTGAGACTTAAATTAGCCTATGTTCTTCTTTGACTCCCTATCGTTGTCCTTACACCATTTTTGTCGGCCATTGCATCATGACGATTGTCTATATGGTTCTATAACATATACTCTCACATTTGATATGACCGGCGACTTGTGACTCCACGACTTACGAGGTACTTTCTAGTCTCGTAGTAGACCGTTGTCTTGCTATCCATAGGCACACTATCTCCTTTCCTTTGGAGATCATTGAACTCCCTATAATTATTCCTCTTGTTAAAACTTTCATCTCTTCTAGTGCTACTAAGATTCTTTTTTTGTAATCCGATTGTCCTTTATACTTACTCCCTGGTGAACGTAGACCCTTCTTACTCCTTTCGTTACCTCTCGAGTACGTTCCGCACACTTAAATGTAACCAAAATTTCTCCGGTACGAGTGATTCGAACCATAGTCCGGAGACATAACATGTCGCATTGACGAAACTCATTCTCCTTCCTAGATTTGTCTCATGATATACTTGCATTTAATCCATTCTCACTTTTCTTTAGCACATTCTTGACATATCGGTTCATCTCAAAATTTGACTCCTTCAATCCAATATATTTCCCTCTTTTGAGCTTGGGAATATTGTAGCTCATCTTAGAACTGAATTTGTTCTTCCCCCTTTTAAAGGATGTTCTCATATACTCGTAACCTTTGAGTGTTAACCGTCTTTGATAGTCATTTGGCCGACCTTAGCGATCCTTCAACTCCTCTATTCCATATAATGCCGGAGTTCTTTTCATCGCATGGTTTAACTTATTTCCTTTTTTGCTAGTTGAGTTCTTGTATCAAATCAAAATGCTTATACATATCGGATACAATTCAAATGCCTTCTTTATTGTCTTTTCACTTCTACCTCTCATGACTAGTAGTCCCCTAGGTTAATGAATTAATGGGGACATCGAAATTCATTAGGCCCCTTATGGAGTGTCCGACTATACCACGCTCTTTTAGCCCTAGTCTTTCTCCACGACTATCTTCTTAATATCCTTGAAATTCTCCTTGCTCTAGGTTCCCAATTCCGATTTATATCTATACTATACCATTAAAAGTTGATATTCCACACCATCCATTCCCACGACTCGTCCTTTCATTAGCTTAGCTCATTTTGTCCCGTAATTCTTCTTAACTACTTGTTTGCATCCAAGCTATGCATCATAGTCCTTCTAGTGTTCTGTTGGTTCTTGTTCTTATCATGAAATCCTCACAAAGTACACCCTTTCCTTTCTTCTTTCGTCGAGTCTTCATCTTCCTTTATGATACTACAACTCACACACACACATATATATATATATATATATATATATATATATATATATATATATTTTCTTCATAATCGCATCTTTGCATCTTTCACACAACCATTGTCTTATAATTTCAATTTGTTTTCCTTTGGGCAAGCCTACTGATTCATTAACCTTCTCCTTGTTGTCGGCGGCCACATAATTCCCTTTAACCATTTCATTGACACCTCCTCCTTCCTTTAGTCCTCATAGTTTCTTTTGTTTTCCTTTACTCGTAAAATGCCTGTTTCCATTAGTCATCCTTTACTCTTAGGTTAGGAAACCTTGGAGTGTTTCGTTACGAGTGAGAATCCCTTTTGACGCTGAAAATCTCTTCTTGAGGTACTTTCTTCCCTTAAATAGGCGTACCAATCATGGGTTCACATCCATTCTCCTAGTTAAATCTCAGGAGTTTAAAATTCCCTCGTCGCTCTCATAAGATCTGTTTATTTCTTCTCAAGGATGCACCTTTATTTATTATTTACAACCTTCTTGGTTCTAGTTATGAAAACGTATTGGTTGGTTCCGGGGTCCTCACGTTCATCCTTTATCACCTATAACATTACTCTATCTCCCATTGATTTATTTAAATTTGATGTTATCGTCTGCTTTTCTGCTTTCATCTTAACCTTTCCTCAAGTATATATATTACCTGACCCTCAATGGGTATACGTTTTCCTTTTCCAAGTTTCTCTACCCTTCATGATATCCATAAACTTTTTTTTTCCTAATGCTCTTTCTTATATTGTTGGTCGCGTTACCGCCATCCGACTTTGATTCCCGAGAAAACCCAATCCTGATTCTCTCTGTAGCGCTTGCTACCTCAATTTTGACATACAACACAATCAATATTTTTAACATGTCGTAACATCAATCATAAGGGTATACATAATACTCGATGTAGCCACTCGTGACTTATCTTTTTTATCGCTTTTCAACACCTTTTCTTGCGAGATATCCCATTGCCATTTGATTTTGTCCTGAATCTGTGGCTTTAATACATCTCCCCTCTCTTTTTGTCTAGCTAGCCAGATAATTCTAATTGTAAAGCTCATATGCTCCTAATTTCCCTCGGGCTATTCTGGTTTCTCATATTCTTTTTTCGTATGTCTAAATTTGTAGGTCTTCCTAGCATATCTTTCTACGTCCTAACTGTAAATCCTGGCGATATAACTTTACTTAAAAATCTTTACTCATACTTGTACCCTGTCTCTTTGTCTAAAATAATCAACCTCACATCCTTTACTTTCCGTAGCAACCGAATCGATCCTTGCGATATTTTATCTTCACTTGTACACCTACTCTCTTCTTTCCTTACACATAAACCGACATCGCACCTAATTTCTCTATCGTCAAATAACCTTCACAACACCCGTCTGAAAAAAATTGAGGTGAATCCTTCTTATAAGGATTAGCTAGAAATACACCACATATTCCTAAGGTTGATACAATCTCTACTTCCTTCGTCGGCCAAGCAACATCACATTTAGAAGTTATATAAGCAATCTAGAAGACAATCATAATTACATTCCAACTTACCTATCCATTTCTCATTCTTGAGTTCAAGGTCATCATTAATACCCGAAGTAACTTAGCCATAATGATTCTCAGAATAGTACCAACTATCAAATACTCAGAAACCCCCTTGAAGTCGAATGACTGGTGACTTCTGAATCCCAATGTAAACTCACATCATATAGGAAAGTCCGATAAAACGAGTCTGTGTGCCTGTCATCAACCCGTCCTGATCTTATGTGTCTATATATATATAAACTTCTAGAGTAAAACTTTCCCCTACTCGTTAACTTCCTTTCCCATATCAATATCTTTTCGTTATCTCTTACTCACCAATCTATAAATCGTAATACTGCATTTGAATTCTTAATGTCAACTTTCCCTATATCTTCAATAAATCTCAATTCTCCGAAATCTCGAATGCACTCATTCCAACTCCTTTAATTACTAATCATTTTTCCCCTCCAGGGTTCTTCCCTTAAATTAAAATCATTCTAAAACTTCTCTTTGAAAGCGTCTCATAATGGTTCATTCAATCATGACTTACCAAACATCCGATTGTCACATTTTCCCTTCATTCTTTCTCTATAGCCTAGACATTCAAACAATTCAATTTGTAAAAATCTCGGCAGAGTTTCCTCTATACTTCTTATAGCCTTATTCCTGCACACACACCCAGAAAGAAAACACATCCAATGCCTCACAGGGCGATCACAATACCCGTAACATTTACCTCAGGTTCTTATATCAAAGTCTATCAATATCAATAAGACAGGAAACATACCTTCTGGAGTAACAACTTCAATTCTCATCAATTACCTCATAGCGGCATAATCAACTGCTTATCCATAATCAAAACATTTAGGGTTAGAATCAGAGACATCACATCCTATAATTTAGCTCTACGGCACGATCTAAGATGAGAAAGAAAGGTCAATCATTCCTAAATGCCCTGCAGCCTCTTGTTTATAAGTGTGGCGCGCTTCACACCCATAAACAAGACTCTACTGGACACGGCTCGTAGACACACCCTAGGACGAACTGCTCTGATACCACTTTTGTCACGACCCAACCAGAGGGCCATGACGGGCACCCGGAGCTAACACACCGAGCACCTCTAAACATACATCTCATAAACATTTCTGGGTGGACCATAAAGATAGCTCATGGATATCATAATCTGTAAGGACATATATCACAATATAACGGCACATCTCTATATAATCTTCAACAATTATGTCCATCATCACCAGCCAACAAGGCTACTAAAATGTTATACAATGATATGAACCGGTAGGGTTATGAAATGTCTAACTATACACACATGTCTACGAGCCTCTACATAGAATACAAGTGACCATAAAGACCAATACCAATAGACTACAGCTCCGAAGTAAGTGGAGTGCTCCTGAGAATCCGCTGATAAATCACCTACGGGTCAAATCCGTGTACCTGTCTACTTGCGGGCATGAACGCAGCGTCCACAAGAAAGGACGTCAGTACGAACAATGTACTGAGTATGTAAGGCATGAATAACAACATAATAAGAAATATAGAACATAACATGAGATAAAGATAACCTGTACATCTGATATAATATATATATATATATAGCTTTATTTAAAAAAAATATATCTCATATATATATATATATATATATATATATATATATATATATATACGCTCGATCCATATATATATATATATATATATTATCCCGCCATGATAAGGCGCGGTGATATATATATATAGCTCCGGCATATATATATATATATATATATATATATATCGCATATCCCCTATACGCCAACTATATATATATATATATATATATATATATATAATAAGCACGGCATGAGAGCCCAATATATATAATATACCACTTTATCGGAGTGACATAAGGTCGGTAATATATATATATATATATATCATATATATATATATATATATGAAGGAACAATATATAATGAGATCAAAATATACATATATAATAAAATCAAGAGAAATAAAAGCTACAACTCATCATAGGAGGATGACGTAAGGTCGGTAACCTCCGATTATATTATGGAACAATCATCATCGCTATATCTCACATGAAGGAACAATTATCACATAAGGTGAGATCAACAACAATGAATAAAATCAAGGAAATCATGAAATAAGCTCAATAATCTCATAATAGCATTAAAATCATAAGCTTTGGAATTTCTAGAAATAAAATCATCATCATCATGTTCATCATAGAAAACATCTCATCTTTAGTATCATAAGAACTTTTAAGAATCATGAACTTCTAACTTTTTGGGAACAAGGATGTTATGGAAAACATATATGGAATCATAACATAGGAATCATGCCTTTAGAAAGAAAGGGACTAGCCTTAACATACCTTTTCGGTCGCCTTAACTTTAACTATTTAACGCTTATCCTCCCAAGCTCGTAAATCTACATTCAAGAGAATTCATATTATTGTTAGGCTTATCGTCATATGCTTGTCTTAAGCCCTCAAATTAATTCCTTTTAAAAATGCCGAAATTCGGGCAGCATCTCCCCCGTTTATATCCCTAGCCCGAAATCACAATACCAACAAAACAACAAAAATAGCAATACTAATATCAACAACATCATCATCAATACCAAAATATTCCATAAAACATCCCACACGATGTTTTTCAACATACAACAACAATATACACTTCCTTTCTTCCCAATCAAGGAGCATAATCTCATCAACACACCAACAACATTAGATACCATCCATATACATGTAAATCAGCCCAACCACATGGCCACAACATGCTCAAAATAGTCCATAAACACAACAACTACAACACAACACTTTATGACCTTTCCTCCATAACTATTTTCACTTTTAAGACTTGCTAAACCTTCAAATCAACTCAACATAAGAGATAGGATGAAGAACATACCTTATACTTGAAGAAATTTAGCCACACCAACTTTCTTCAAGACCAAACTCACCACAACATCAAGTAGAAGCAAGAACAATCACCTTTCATGGACTAGTTTGGTGTAATCTTGTTAAATTCTTGATTTAATGGGCTATAAATGTTTGGCGGATGTGTTAGGAGATTCTAGAACTCATGGGAGTGTAAAATGATGAAAAAATGGCGTTGATGGGGGTTTTTATACCCCTTGAAAGTCGGTTCCACCGACTTTCCCAAGTGGGACCCGCGAAAGCCATTTGGCAGCTTGGAGGGTTATCTTAAAATGGCCATAACTCCTTACTCCGATGTCGTTTTGATGAGCGGTTTGTTGCGTTGGAAACTAGACTCGACGAACTTCATTTTAGGCTTTTGAAACACCTTAAAACTCCTAATATACCTGGAGATATACCCCTCTAAAATTGACCCAAAATTCTGTCCAAAATTCTACCAACTTTTTTCCAAATTTTCGACAAACTTATTTTCTTCGATTTGCTTGGTCCCGAAATCTTCCGAAACTCTCCATACATGATATTTATCATTAATCATACTTGAAAATGGTCATGTCCTTTTGTTCCAAGGTTGTCCTTCCCGGTTACGACTTACGAGATCGTAATACATCTTGTGCTTCATTGTTACGTACTTCCCATGGCTTGTACCTCCCAAAACTTCATGGGATGTCTTTGATACTACATTAATACGGTGAAGTACGTGGCATGCTTATGCTCTAAAAGTGTGAGGTGTAACAAAGAAGCTCCAGGATTTTAAGAACGGAGCTAAATTAACACATTAGTGGACATAAAAAAGGAAAGGAGATTGGTATAATTCGAGACAACTGCAAAAAAGCAAGAACAATTATCGACCCATAAAATAGAGTTAACAGCGATTATATGGCGTATATATTAACGTCCTTGCGGATTATAAGAGCCACCAGTATATCCTAAACAGAAGTAGCTAGAGTCATGACAAGTTTCCTTACTAAGTCGTAAAGCGTCCTTTACGACAAATCATGCTAATGCAGAGATACACAAGTCCTCATAAGAGAGTACAACGGTCCTTGGAATTGGATATATGTAAAGATGAGCCCAGATGATAGGGTTGAGTATGATCCTCTATGAGGATAAGACAATACATAAACCTAGACTATAAATGGGAGGTATCAAATGGGAATGGTAGAAGAGAAGGAGCAAGAGTTACTAGAAGATTACAATGTGGAGATTCTATACCATCCAGGAAAGGCTAATGTTGTAGGCGACACCTTTAGTTACAAATCTATAAGCAGTTTAATTTACTACGGTGCTGAAAAGAGAGAGAGAGAGAGGCTCAGGAGCCTCATCAACTACCTAGTTTTGGAGTCTGACTATTGGGCTTAGAAGGAAAAGAAGTTACCCTCTAGATCAGCAGTATAATAAAGATGAAGCAGTGGCAGTACGAAGATCCTATTCTATTATAGCTTAGAGAAAGAGTTTAGCAAAACGAGATAACAGGTTACTTACGTAATCCAGATATAGTGAGATTATGGCATCATATTATATCAGAGGTTTACCCTATTCATAGCATGAGTATGGCTCTAGCTGGGCGATCGTACTCATGAAGTCATCCCTCTTCTTACGAGATAGAGCGACTCATACAGTTAGACATGGATGATGTGAAGTATACGTTAAAAGAAATAGTATGACTATGCAGTGTCCCAGAGTCCATTATATCAGATGGAGGTTCCCAATTAATAGCTATCATTTGAACAATTAGAATGGCTCCTTATGAGGCAAAGTGCAGCCCGATATTAAATAAGTGAATTAGAGTTGCTTGAAAGCTGCAGAGAAAGTAAAATTCATTCAGAGGTGATTATTAATAGCCAGAGTCATCATAAGTCATATTGTTACACCTCAAAAATTTTCCGTTAGCATACAGTGAATAGACTAATGAAGGGCATGACGTATACGGTGTTTTGATGTGTAAGAAATAGCATTTGATGATCCTAATCGACATTTCAAAGACATTCGAGGTAGGAGACGGAAGTTGTTAAGGAAAACAAGGTATATGTTGTGTGTCGGGCAAGATTTACGAGTATCGAATTAATGATGGCTTAATGATATTTTGGAGAAGAGTTATAATGTCCCTTAGATTGTTAATGAGGTGTTACACAAGTGTTAAGAAGGTTCCATAAGGATTGGAGATCAAACGAGTCGACGAGAACGAATTCCGGAAAGTTGGGCAACATACGGTCCAACATACTGGCCGAATAAAACATACTAGCCGTATGTCTGGCTGTATGTTCTGCCCAGAATGGGGACCTTCACTGGACCAAACATACGGCCAGTATAAAAGATACGGATCATATGTTGGTCCGTATGTTCATGACGGGTCAGATTTTAAATGTTGATATAAGGACCCTCTCTCATTTAATTCATTTCATTTCTCCTCTCCACACTTCAAGAACACTCTAGAACCCTCTCCACTCTTCATCCACAAGAACCCAAGAGAAATCTGTGATCAACTTCATCAAACCAACAAAATTAAATGTATGAAACTCATTGAAGTTCATCCAAGCCAAGAAATTCCAATGGAAGTGAACTAGGGTTTCGGTGCAAGAAGAGTATTTTCACTCAAGGATTATTTCTGCACTATCTAAGGTAATTTTTATGATATTTTCATATTGTTTAAGGTAATGAGAGGTTGAAAGACTTAGATGATGGAAGGAGATAGAAAATGGGTCACAAAGATAGGAATAATGAGATTTTGAGTAGTAGTTTGAAGTGAATCATGAATATTGATATGTTGTGATTGTAAGTATGTTATGAATGACATTTATAACATGAGATAAGTATTATATGTGAGAAAATGCAATAGTGAACTATGACCATGGTTATGGAGGAATTGAAGTGAAATTGTGAAATGTGGATAATGTAGATGAATGATGATTGTTGCTTATAATATTGTGAATGTTGTTATGAATGTTTGGGAGTTGGTATGGAATATGGGGAAAGTTGTATAAATAGAGGAAATGCTACCCAATTTTCTCTAGCATTAGTGAGCACGTTCATGTAATCGATTAGCTAATGTTAATGTGAAGTCTCTTGAAGGTAGAAACGTGGGCATTGAAGGAGAACGAGCAAGCGATAGAATAGTTAAATGAAAAAGGTAGGTGAGGCTAGTCCTTGCTTCCTAAGGAATGAATCTTATGGCATGATTTTCCCTCCTTCTCCATGAATTCCTACATTCCGAAAACTAAGAGTCTATGTTCATGAATAGCCATATGAGATAAGAGATACATTACGAACACGATAATGATAATGATGAGTTTAAGTCTAAAGATTCTAGAGTTCATGATATGATGTTTCTACAAAGCTAATGATGTTAACTACAATCCATTAATGTTGTTTATTGTATACACTCACCTTATATGCTAATTCCTTCAAGGTGAGGCAGAATGCTTATGAATGCTCCATAATGGAATCGGGGGTTTACGACCTTATGTCACCCCGATAAATTATAGTCGTCCTTGAGTTTCTATGCATGCATTATGATGAGTACATGATGATGATATTACACCGCCCCTATATGGCTGGGCAGACACCGCTAAGGCGGGCAGCGTATACACCATGTCTAGATGGCATGGGCAGACACCACTAGTGGGCGGCATGAGACGGTACCCCGAACGCGGGAGGCCTTGACGGGGGCTAATGATTGTCACACCGTACCTATATGGTCGGGAAGCTTATACATATATGCATGCATGATATGATGATGATTATGAAGTACGCCAATATGCATTAATTCTTTTATAAGTGACTGTCAGTTACAAGTTGCTTCTTATTTGATGCTTTCTTATTTCATTGACGTATTATTATTGTTTATGCCTTACATAATCAGTACACTGTTCGTACTGACGTCCTTTTCTTTGGACGCTGTGTTCATGCCCACAGGTAGACCGGGAGGTGATTCAGACTCATAGGAGCTATCAGCTGACTTGAGGGCACTACATTGTTCCGGAGGTGCTACTCTTTTGTGTATGTACATGTATTTTGAGCACGACGGGGTCCTGTCCCGTCCATATGTCTAGTACTCTAGTAGAGGCTTGTAGATACGTATGTGTGGGTAGTATGGTCTCACGAAGTCCGTATTGTATGTATATTATTTTGATAGTCGAAGGGCTTATGTATATAAAGGTAATTATGTTCAAAGTGAAAAATGGTTTTCCTACGATTTGATAAGATTAATGAGTGAACGCTTGATGTGTACGATGGGTAATGGTACGAGCGGTGCTCGGTGGTTAGCCCCGGGTACCCGTCATGGCCCGTAGTCGGGTCGTGACAAAAGTGATATCAGAGCAGTTCAGTCCTAGGAAGTGTCTACTAGCCGTGTGTAGTAGAGTCTTGTTTATAGTGTGTTGCGTGCCACACTAATAAACGGGAGGCTACATGGCATTTAGGAAAAAAATGGCCATCTTTCTTCTTATGATATCGTGCGATAGAGCCGTGTATAAGATTTTCTCCTCCCTAATAGTGTGCTATGATTTCAGAAATGCCGCCAAAGCGAAAAGCTACAGCTGCCCAGAAGGCCAAGGTTACGATGAAAAGGCGGGTAGAAAGAGAACTACCAATGAATGTAGAAGAGGGTGAATCACATAATGAGGCTCCATCTAATGCCTCTTCCACTCCGCCTATTATAGAAGAACAAGAAGGGGCTTCAGCTCCAGCTCCTATGGCTCCAGTTCCTCCCACCTACTTCGGGTCAACAAGTGACCGAGGCTATTCATCTTTTGATGCGGTTAGTTACTTGCTCGGGCACAAATGCGTAATGCGGGTCCAAGTGATCGGGCGATTAGTGCCGAGCCCGTGATTTCATGAGTTTAAATCCTCCGATGTTTTTCGGGTCAAAGCCGGATGAAGATCCGCAAGGCTTTATTGATGAAATGTTGAGGACATTGAAGATTAGTCATGCCTCTGAAACTGAATCTGTGGAGTTAGCATCTTATAGACTCCGAGATGTGGCAGTATTATGGTATAATAATTGGATATCATCAAGAAAAGAGAATACGCCTCCTCCGATTTGGCAAGAATTCGTAGATGCCTTTATCCGCCACTATTTTCCACCCGAGGTCCGCCGAGCTAGAGAGGATAGATTCTTAAATTTGAAGCAAGAAAATATGAGTGCCCGGGAGTATAGCCTTCAATTTAATTCTTTGGCTAGGTATGCTCCAACTATGGGGGCCGACATGGGAGATCGGGTGCATAGATTTGTGAGTGGTTTAGGACCACATTTGTTCAAGGACTGCTTGACGGCTTCATTGCAAGATGGGATGGATATTTCTCGCATTCGAGCCTATGCCCAGAATTTAGAAGGACAACAGCATCCGTAAAGGGGTGATCGTGATATTGATAGAGGGAAAAGCAAGAGGGCCAAATCTATGGGGGCAGGTAGTGATTATAGAGTGGGATCAAGGCAGTCATATTCTAGACACTCAGGCCAGTCGGTGACTAGTGCACCTCCACGATTTACGGGTAGGAGGTTTAATCGCTCCTTTCGTTCAGGACAGGGTCAGAGTTCCAGGGCCGCAGGTTCTCAGTTTGGGGAAGATTATAGCCACAGGAGACCCCCAGTACCGCGATACAGCCAGTGCGGTAGATTACATTCCGGACAGTTTCGCCAAGGTTCAGATGCTTGCTATGCCTGTGGCCAGGTTGGGCATATGATGCGGGATTGCCCGTCGATGAGTGGTAGAGGTGGGGTTCAGCCCACAGGATTAGCAGCTGGTTCCTCTTCAGTGTGCTCGGTAGGGCAGACTCCCCAGATTCTAGCAGGTCGAGGTAGAGGCAGAAGGGGAGCATCTACTTCAGGTGCCACTCAGCCCCGTATGTACGCTTTAGCCGGACAACAGGATCTTGAGTCCTTCCCGGATGTGGTTACAGGTACATTATCCGTATTTTCTCATGATATGTATGCATTGATAGATCCGGGTTCTACCCTATCTTATATTACTCCGTATGTTGCTGGTCGTATTGGGGTGAAACCTGAGCCAATTAAACCTTTTGAGGTATTTACTCGGTTGGTGCTCGTGATAGCTAGACAAGTGTACAAAAATTGTGTAATTATGATATGCGACCGCCAAACTAAAGCCGATTTAGTTGAGCTGGAAATGTTAGATTTCGATGTGATTATGGGTATGGATTGGTTGGCCTCATGTTATGCTAATGTTGATTGCCGAATGAAAGTAGTTCGATTTCAATTTCCGGGAGAGCCCGTACTTAAATGAAAGGATAATACAGCATCTCTAAGAGGTAGGTTTATTTCCTACCTTAAGGCAAGAAAGATAATAGCTAAGGGCTATATTTATCACTTAGTCCGAGTTCAGGATACCGAAGCAGAGTCGCCAACTTTCTAATCCGTTCCGATAGTGAATGAATTTTCGGATGTAATTCTAGATGAACTTCCAGGCCTTCCTCCGGAAAGAGAGATTGATTTCACTACTGATGTGTTGCCGGACACCAAGCCTATTTCTATTCCTCCTTACCGAATGGCTCCGGCAGAATTGAAAAAGTTAAAAGCACAGTTAAAAGATTTACTTGAGAAGGGGTTTATTAGACCCAGTTCATCACCGTGGGGAGCACCAGTCCTATTCGTGAGAAAGAAAGATGGCTCTCTACGAATGTGCATCGATTATAGGCAGTTGAATAAGGTGACGATAAAGAACAAATATCCTCTCCCAAGGATTGATGATTTGTTTGATCAATTACAAGGTGCCAATTGGTTTTCCAAAATAGACTTGAGGTCGGGATATCATCAAGTGAGAGTTAGAGAAGAAGATATTCCCAAAACAGCTTTTAGAACTAGATATGGCCATTATGAATTTCGGGTGATGTCATTTGGGTTAACAAATGCCCCAGCAGTGTTCATGATTTTGATGAATAATGTATTCAGGCCTCTTTTGAATTTATTCGTAATAGTATTCATTGACGATATTCTGGTATACTCTCGCACAAAATCATAACATGCAGACCATTTACGTATTGTTCTCGGAATTCTTCAAACTCGGGAATTGTATGCAAAATTTTCAAAGTGCGAGTTTTGGTTGAATTCTGTGATATTCTTAGGTTATGTTATTTCAGATGATGGCATTCGAGTTGATACTCAGAAAATTAAAGCTGTGAAGACTTGGCCAAGGCCTACGACGCCTACGGAAGTCCGTAGTTTCCTGGGATTGGCAGGGTATTATAGAAGGTTCATAGAAGGGTTTTCATCTATTTCAGCCCCATTGACGAAGCTAACCCAAAAGTCAGCTAAATTTCGGTGGAATGATGCTTGTGAATGCAGCTTCCAAGAGTTAAAGGACAAATTAACCTTAGCCCCAGTCTTGACACTCCCAGAAGGTCCAGATGGTTATGTTGTATATTGTGATGCTTTCGGTATTGGGTTAGGATGTGTGTTAATGCAGCACGGTAAGGTCATCGCTTATGCTTCGAGGCAGCTGCGGAAACATGAAAAGAACTACCCAACTCATGATCTCGAATTAGCTGTAGTTATTCATGCATTAAAGATGTGGAGACATTACTTGTATGGTGTGCATGTTGATATCTATACAGATCACAAGAGTCTTCAATACATTTTCAAACAGAAGGAGTTGAATCTGCGGCAGAGGCGGTGGTTAGAATTATTAAAAGATTATGATGTGAGTATTTTATACCACCCTAGAAAGGCAAATGTTGTAGCTGATGCGCTTAGCCGCCGATCTTTCTCATGAGCTCCACCAACTAGCTAATCTTGGAGTACGTCTAGTTGATTCAGGTAGTGCAGGAATTGGTATTAATAATCCCACCCTGAATATGGAAGTGAAAGAGCGTCAGTATGAAGATCCTCAGCTGAGCCATTATAGAAATACATTTCATGAGAAAGATAAGTCCCCATTTGAAACTTCTATGGATGGAATTCTTAGATACCGAGGCAGGCTATGTGTTCCGAATGTTGCAGAATTACGTCGTCGAATTCTAGAAGAAGCTCATTATTCTCGGTATTCTATTCATCCAGGAGCGACAAAGGTGTATCATGATCTTAAGTTAATTTATTGGTGGGATGGAATGAAGAAAGACATAGCAGAATTAGTAGCCCAATGTCCAAATTGCCAGCAAGTGAAAATAGAACATCAAAAGCCAGGAGGATTATTGCAAGCAATGAAAATCCCTACTTGGAAATGTGAAGTGATCAATATGAATTTTATTGTGGGATTTTCTCATTCCCGAAGCAAGTACGATTCCATATGGGTGATCGTGGACAGACTCACGAAAGCAGCTCATTTTCTTCCAGTCAGAACCACATACTCAGCTAAAGATTACGCAAGGTTGTATCTCAAGGAGATTGTGCGACTCCATGGTATTCCGATATCCATTATCACAGATAGAGGGGCACAATTTACAGCTAATTTCTAGAAATCCTTCCAAGAAGGTTTGGGTACTCAAGTAAAGCTCAGCACGGCATTTCATTCCCAAACTGATGGGCAAGCCGAACGTACCATTCAGACTTTGAAGGATATGCTAAGAGCATGTGTTCTAGTTTTTGGTGGTAGTTGGGATGACCACTTACCTCTATAATTGAGTTTGCATACAATAATAGTTACCATTCCAGTATCCAAATGGCTCCGTATGAAGCTTTATATGGAAGGAAGTGTAGATCTCCAATTGGATGGTTTGAAATAGGAGAAGTACAACTAATAGGCCCTGAGTTGATTCAACAAGCCGTAGAAAAAGTCAAGGTGATCCGAGATCGATTGTTGACAGCCCAAAGTCACCAAAAATCTTATGCGGACAACCGCCGGCGAGACTTGGAATTTCAAGTTGATGACTGGGTATTTTTGAAGGTGTCGCCAATGAAAGGGGTGATGAGATTTGGTAAGAAAGGAAAGTTAAGTCCTCGATACATTGGACCCTATAAGATTATCCGCAAGGTGGGTCAAGTAGCTTATGAATTGAACTTGCCTTTAGAACTTGAATCGGCCCATCCAGTTTTCCATATCTCAATGCTCTGCAAGTGTGTTGGAGATCCTACGAGGATTGTTCCAATAGATGATGTTCAAGTGACAGAAAAGCTAATCTATGAAGAAGTGCCCATTGCCATATAAGACAGGCAAGTATGGAGATTTCGTAATAAGGAAGTAACCTCAGTTAAAGTCTTATGGCGAAATAACAACCGAGAAGAAATGACCTGGGAAGCAGAAGAGAGTATGAAATCCAAATACCTGCACTTATTTCAGCCCTCGGAAAAGATCCATGATGAAACATCGAGATTATGAGGTATGTATGTTTTCTTTTTATGCATATGGGTCGTGTGTGGCCAACTTATATTGCTATTGTGTTGTGCCCTGTGAGGAAAAGTTATTGTGGGCTGTTGTGACAGGATGGTAGTGCCATATTACAGGGGAAACTCTGGCAAAGTTTTCGTAGAATTCCCGAATGCTTAACATTCGAGGACGAATGTTCCAAAAGGGGGGAAGAATGTTACACCTCAGAAATTTTTCGTTAGCATACAGTGAATACACTAAAGAAGGGCACGACGTATACGATGTTCTGATAAGTAAGAAATAGCATTTGATGATCCTAATCAAGATTTCAAAGACATTCGAGGTAGGAGACGGAAGTTGTTAAGGAAAACAAGGTATATGTTGTGTGTCGGGCAAGATTTACGAGTATCGAATTAATGATGGCTTAATGATGTTTTGGAGAAGAGTTATAAAGTCCCTTATATTGTTAATGAGGTGTTAAACAAGTGTTAAGAAGGTTCCATAAGGATTGGAGATCAAACGAGTCGACGAGAACGAATTCCGGAAAGTTGGGCAACATACGGTCCAACATACTGGCCGTATAAAACATACTGGCCGTATGTCTGGCCATATGTTTTGCCCAGAATGAGGACCTTCAATGGACCAGACATACGGCCAGTATAAAAGATACGGACCGTATGTTCATGACGGGTCAGATTTTAAATGTTGATATAAGGAGCCTCTCTCATTTAATTCATTTCATTTCTCCTCTCCACGCTTCAAGAACACTCTAGAACCCTCTCCACTCTTCATCCACAAGAACCCAAGAGAAATCTATGATCAACTTCATCAAACCAACAAAATTAAATGTATGAAACTCATTGAAGTTCATCCAAGCCAAGAAATTCCAATGGAAGTGAACTAGGGTTTCGGTGCAAGAAGAGTATTTCCACTCAAGGCTTATTTCTACACTATCTAAGGTAAGTTTTATGATCTTTTCATGTTGTTTAAGGTAATGAGAGGTTGAAAGACTTAGATGATGGAAGGAGCTATAAAATGGGTCACAAAGATAGGAATAATGAGATTTTGAGTAGTAGTTTGGAGTGAATCATGAATATTGATATGTTGTGATTGTAAGTATGTTATGAATGACATTTAGAACATGGGATAAATATTATATGTGAGAAAACGCAATAGTGAGATATGACCATGGTTATGGAGGAATTGAAGTGAAATTGTGAAATGTGGATAATGTAGATGAATGATAATTGTTGCTTATAATATTGTGAATGTTGTTATGAATGTTTGGGAGTTGATATGAAATATGGGGAAAGTTGTATAAACAGAGGAAATGCTGCCCAATTTTCTCTAGCATTAGTGAGCACGTTCATGTAATCGATTAGCTAATGTTAATGCGAATTCTCTTGAAGGTAGAAACGTGGGCATTGAAGGAGAACGAGCAAGCGATAGAATAGTTAACCCAAAATGGTATGTGAGGCTAGTCCTTTCTTCCTAAGGCATGAATCTTATGGAATGATTTTCTCTCCTTCTCCATGAATTCCTACATTCCGGAAACTAAGAGTCTATGTTCATGAATAGCCATATGAGATAAGAGATATATTACGAACACGATAATGATGATGATGAGCTTAAATCTAAAGATTTTAGAGTTCATGATATGATGTTTCTATAAAGCTAATGATGTTAACTACGACCCATTGATGTTGTTTATTGTATACACTCACCTTATATGCTAATTCCTTCAAGGTGAGGCAGAATGCTTATGAATGCTCCATAATGGAATCGGGGGTTTACGACCTTATATCACCCCGATAAAGTATAGTCGTCCTTGAGTTTCTATGCATGCATTATGATGAGTACATGATGATGATATTACACCGCGCCTATATGGCCGGGCAGACACCACTAAGGCAGGCAGCGTATACACCATGTCTAGATGGCATGGGCAAACACCAATAGTGGGCGGCATGAGACGGTACCCCGAACGCGGGAGGCCTGGACACGGGCTAATGATTGTCACACCGTACCTATATGGTCGGGCAGCTTATACATATATGCATACATGATATGATGATGATTATGAAGTAAGCCAGCATGCATTGATTCTTTTATAATTGGCAGTTAGTTACAGGTTGCTCCTTATTTGATGCTTTCATATTTCATTGACGTATTATTATTGTTTATGCCTTACATACTCAGTACAATGTTCGTACTGACGTCCTTTTCTTTGGACACTGTATTCATGCCCACAGGTAGATCGGGAGGTGATCCAGACTCATAGAAGCTATCAACTGACTTGAGAGCACTCCATTGTTCCGGAGGTGCTACTCTTTTGTGTATGTACATGTATTTTGGGCACGACGGGGTCCTGTCCCGTCCACATGTCTAGTACTCTAGTAGAGGCTTGTAGATACGTATGTGTGGGTAGTATGGTCTCACGAAGTCCGTATTGTATGTATATTAGTTTGATAGCCGAAGGGCTCATGTATATAAAGGTAATTATGTTCAAAGTGAAAAATGGTTTTCCGACGATTTGAGTATAAGATTAATGAGTGAACGCTTAATGTGTACGATGGGTAATGGTACGAGCGGTGCTTGGTGGTTAGCCCCGGCTACTCGTCATGGCCCGTAGTCGGGTCGTGACACATATGCAGAGGGGGAGGACTTAAGAGTTACTTGATTCGGTATCCTTGAAACTTTCAACCATGGGAGGCGTTACGAGATTTGGCAGGAAAGCTAAGCTTAGTCAAGAACCGTTGAGCCATAAAGAGTCATTCGGAAGATGGACCAAGTAGTCTATGAGTAAAAGTTACTGAATCAGAGTTCGTCCACCTAGTGTTCATTTTGAGTATCCATATTGCAGAAACACATGAAGTTCTGACTACAAAGAATTTGTCCTATAAAGAAGTAGGAACGTCAAAGAGAAAACGTGAGAAGTTCCAACAGAGGGCTCTTAACGATTGTAACTTGATTATATATTTTTGTAACCTATGATTATGAGATTTTGATTAACCCAATTTCTATGATAAATTGATATTCAAAATTTGAAGCATTATAATATTTTTAGGAGCAGAGATATCTGGATCCATGGTGAGTTATATTTTATGGTATCTTCACTGACACTGATGGCCATGTGAGGCCAAAGAGATATTATTGATTATTTATGGTCCTGTGTGGCATATATAGTGTATTTTCTAGTTACGTGGCAGGTTTTGTAGTGCCCAATTTATAGAGGAGACTCTACCGAAATTTCATAAGTTTCCAAGAGTTTTACATTCGGGGACGAATGTTTCTAAGGGGGTAGGATGTTACACCTCGTACTTTTGTACGTTAAGTTTCATCGTAAGTTAACCGACATAAGCTCCGAGAGTGAGATTATGCTTAAGGTTACAAGTGCTTAAACCATGTTTATCAAGTGTTAGGTAAGTGTCGTGAAGATCAAAGGTTAGACGAATCGAAAAGATTAAGTTTCGTTAAAGTCCTACGTTTGTTCATGAGTTACGACAGAATTTGGCCCAAGTGTATCTCTAAGTATATGAAGATTTACGGGGTTCATTACCTAACCAAATTGAAGTTCACTATGTCTAGTTTTCAGCGCACCAAACCGTTTGTCGATACTATATCAAAGTAGGAAGTTATGAGCGTTTTATTACAAACTGTTCGGGCAGAAGTTGGACCTCGCTTAGAGAGGTTGTAGATTGCTATAAGGCTCACCCAGCGAGTCTAGGTGAAGCGGTGGAATATTCATAGCATATATAAAGCTGTGGGGCCCCATTTTATCTCATATTTTTGGATCCTAAGACCTCACAGCTCCGTCAAGGTTCTCTCTAAGTTCCTACACCATTTCAACTTAAATCCAAGTGATTATAACATCAAATAACCCTCGAAAAGATCATAGTGCTAAGAAAGCTCGGTTTCTCTATGTTGTAATTGTATTGTAGCTTGCTTCAGGTTGAAAGAAGGCTAGCTAAGGGCTGATTCTCAAAGTTCAAGGTAAGAATCTCATTTTTCTCCATGTATAAGAGTTAGTTTAGGTTCTTGAGATGTTCGATGGTTGAAAATATGCAAGATATCGACTAGAAGTCGTAAACGTGATATTGAATGTTGTTGTTTTGTGTTGTTGGGCTGCTTGAACGTGTTGAGGTGCTGGAAACATGTAATTAAAGGATATATGTATGCTCTAGTTGTTGTTGTGGACTTGAGGAAGAAAGAAAAATGGGGGAAATGCTTCCCAACTCTCTTTAGAACTAGTTATCATTTTGATACACACTATATACTAGGGTTCGGCTAAGTTAATGGTTATACTATCGGTGTTATAGGTCGAAGCACTAACTGAGATGAGTTTATTATTGAGTGTGTTTTGACGACAAGAGGTATGTAATGGCTATCCTTCCTTTTCCTAGCACGATCCTATATCTAACAAAAGCTTAACGAATCATATAAAGAGAAACTTATCGATTAGAGCTTCTCTTAGCGATATACAGCCTTACGAGTGTTTGTGTTGTACTTTCTGAGGGATTCTTGTTCACTCTTCATTCCTTTGATGTTAGTAGAGATAGACAGATATGTTGGTGCCTTATATATATATTCCAGCATATACTTGATATACAGCATGATATACATGTATTTTCTTTAGCCTGGCCACTTGGTCTGTGAGACATTATTGCCTGGCTGTTTGGTCAGTGAGACATTATTGCCTGACCGCTTGGTCCGTGAGACATTATTGTCTGGTCTCTTGGTCAGTGAGACATTATTGCCTAGCTGCTTGGTCAGTGAGACGTTATTGCCTGGCCGTTTGGTCAGTGAGACATTATTGCCTGGACGTTTGGTCAGTGAGACATTATTACCTGGCCACTTGGTCTGTGAGATTTTATATTTGCTTGACCTTACGGTTAGTGAGATTTTACAGTTTCCTGACCAGTTGGTCAGTGCGAGATATGATATTATTGTATTGCATTGATATGAGTTAGATCAGGTGAGTTATTTCAGGGCATTCTTTGGCCTCCAGATTATTATGATTTTCAGTTTCAGTTTCAATTATTCTATTGCCTTACGTACTTAGTACATTATTTCGTATTGACGTCTGCATTCATGCCTGTAGGTGCTAATAGATAGACCTCCCAGTATGCGGGACCAGACATCAGCTGATTGGTAAGCTCCACTAATCCGAAGTTTCCAAGTCTATACTTGGAGTTTCTCTTTTGTGTATATAGATAAGATGGTAGGCTGAGGCCCTGTCCCAGTCATGATACAGTTTTGTACTCTTTAGAGGCTTGTAGACGAGTCCTGTATGTTATATATCAGTATTATGGCCTTGCTGGCCCATTATACATGTTCATTTTGGTACTGTGTGTTGTAGACGTTCATGGTGGCCTCGTCGGCTTGCACAGTTATGTATTTATGTTTTGGATGTTTGTGCCCTTCAGATGTGATAGTAACTACTTATAGATGATTCAGGATATGACCTTATCGGCCTTGGTTGGTATTGTCTGTTTGCAAGTAGGTATCGTCGGCCTACGTTGAGGGTTACCCCTCTAGAGTTACAGTTATAAAGTGATTTGTTCGGGCCGAGTATGGCACCAGGTGTCAGCCACACCTCTCCAGATTTGGGGCGTTACATCTGTACTCCAAGGCCTAACCTCAAACTCATCAAACTAACAACTGGAGAATGACAACATCTCATACCATGTAATGTCTCAAATAGTGCTATCTCAATGCTCGGATGATAACTAACATTGTAAGCAAACTCAAAAAAGGCATGAAATGATCCCCAATGACCACCAAGGTCAATCATACAAGCCCACAACATGTCCTCAAGGATCTGAATAGTCCACTCAACCTAGCCATCTATCTAAGGGTGAAATGATGTGTAAGCTCCACCCGAGTTGTAAGTAGTCTGATCCGGTACGAAAAAAATTGACTTATTCAAATGGGACACAATGACCAAGTAGCACCAAACTTTCCCAAGGTCTACGGTAATCCTTCCACAAGTCCATAGGAATTTCACTTAATCCGCCGAATCTTTCTTTAACTTTGCTCAATAGTTTGATTCTCACACATTTGATCCGGCTCCACTTGAATTACCTGATTTTGATTATAACCATAACTCTGAGCGCAATTGGTTGATTCCACAATAATCATCATAGTCACCATGATCCTTTAGCTGAAGCCGCAACCCGTTGTGAAACTTCTACCCAAAAAGTACCCTCATTCAACTTATCTTTCTCCCATATCTTCCAAAGTCGTCTTTAGTACCAGGAATTCGTAGAAAACACGTTCTCACACACTGTAAGTCTAAATCATGACTCCCTCTGACCATAAAAGACATTGTTGTTGTACCGAGCCAATTCTAAGAATTTCCCTAAAAAATTGACCTTATCCAAGATCGATTACGCAAATTTCAAATCCCTTAATTTTGTTTCGACGAGTTGAAATTATTGAGTCAATACTCATCATTCGATTCGTCTTAATCATTCAAATAACGTACTATGCACATCCTAGTGATTATCGTGTCGTGCCAAATCTGTAAAAATCAACTAATCACCCTAAGACTTCCCATACCTATTTGCACCACCTCAAAACATCACCAATTATCCGCCTAGACCATTAGAATTACCCATATAGCCGCGATCAACAAAATATTAATGAATCTTCTTGTAAACTCCAATAACGCTCGGTAAACCTGCCACACCTCTATTCTGAACATAAATACATCAATTCATCAAAAACGGATTACTGGAATAACCATAAATCCTTTTGGTAATATATCCATAAGCCACCCCACTTTAAATAAACAGACCTGATCCGGTTAAAATGCAGCATTCCTGAGTGTCACCAATAATCACCCAAACTTTTTCCAAATGCTTATAAAATGAACAGTAAGCCTTCTATTCTGTTATTCTTGAATCCTCAACCTCGCGGTGTCGTTCCTAACCTCAAAAACTGAAATTTACCCAAGTCATCAACTGAGTACTGAGGAACTATACCTTATGACTTTAAATCTTCATGTGTGTCCACTCGCACTAGTTCCTCATGTACTATAAACTTCATAGAATTTAATTACATCGAACTCCGCTCCTTTATTCTTTCACTAAACTGATTCATCACCCCGAACACTCAAACGTAAGGCCTATGGCCTCGTACTTACTCTTCATAACCATAAAATCTGAGCGCAATACCTTATTAAGCCTTTAGTGACTCCAAAAGTATCAAATCTTACAATCCAAGTGTCTTGCCACACACAAATACTCTCAAGTCATTCGTAATTGAAATACTCAACCATATTATCTAACCCTCAGTTCGGCACAGTCTACTACCATAGACATAGTCTTACCTCAAAATTATGACTTTAACTTTCAACTAGTATACGTACCCACGCGATGCGCGGATCATTTCAAAGAAAAAAGAAGTGTGGAGAGAGATAAAAGAGATAGTGTATGAACCATGTGTGACATATTGCAGAGTTTATATTCTCATTATTTTGGATCAGTCTTATTACAAACTACTAATCTTTTGCTTCATTATTGAACATTTCTTCAAACCGTATACATTCTTTTATACTCTAGGGGTCAATACCACAGTAAGAGGATGCAACACAAACTTGACAATTATTGTGGACGTACTTTGAAAATGAAAAACCTTTTGAAAGCGATTATTGTCGACGTACTCCCAACAGGTCATTAATATTTTTTCCTTTTTCTTATTTTTCACTGTCATTTATGGAAACTTATGTGAACTTGCTATACAACACCTCCATGCTACTGAGCAACACCTCCATGCTACTGAGACTAAAGCCAAAACAAAGTGCAAAAGGAAAAAAAAAAAAGCTCATCAGTTAAGCATCTCAGAGATGATATGCACTGTAAGCCTAGATATATGGAAATGACATTCAAGTTCCACTACAATCAAATAGGATACTCTAAAAAAATGCAATGCAACCTTTTCATAATCCCAAAACTGCAATGTAGTGCATTTATGTAGCACTTGTTTGGACATTTAGCTATATTCCTATTGATGTTTCATGTTTTCCTATATTTCATATCATTTCTAAGTGGTGATATGAATGACTTCAATACATAGTTTAAAATAACAAAATTTGTAGAGTAACACCATATCTTTTTTCATGTTTTGACAAATAACCGATGTTTTCCCTTTTTAATTGCATCTGTAATCATATCCCAAAAGGAAGAATGGTTGAAACTTCCCTTTGTCCACATTATCCAAATAAGATTTCCATTTCTAACTAAAACAATCTAACTCACACTCGAGAGGTGACTATATCGCCTAAATAAATATTCAAAGAAATCATGAATAAGCTCACATTCATAAAATATGGGTTGAGACTATTAGCGATGCGCGGACAATACTATAAATATTAGGCATAGAAAATGTAATGCTCTGAAAATAGTAAAGACAAAAAAGACTCTTTTTTCAATTAACTTTTTCTTACGCAGCGCGAAGCTTTTATTCTTATTTGAATCGAACAATTTTCCAATTCACAGCCATAAATTTCCAGTTCAACAAAATATCTAACATATACTTCTGATATAGTTTAGAGGTAGAGATATAATCTGCAAAAGGTAAAATATAAAGAGAGTTATCAAACTAATATTATCTAACATTGACCGAGCATGTGAACCAGAAAAAAAAATTGGTTAAGCAACACTCTAATCTGATTGCAGAGTAAATGAAAAATAGCTCTTAGGTCATTATTTGGGCAGCTTCCTTAGCAAGAAGTCCCTCTTTTGCTTTGGTCCTGGTCTGTTGACTCCAACTTTTAGATTTCAAAATTTTCATCATTTATACAGCTTATGTGTTAGGATAACCATAAATAAATGCTTAGCTGATGACAAAAAAAAAAAAAATCATCATAATTGCAAGTTGATGTTAAAGGGTAAAAAGAACCAGAAGTAATGAGGCCAACAAAGAAAAAACAGTATTAAAAATAATAAGTAAATTTGCTAAAATAGAAGACTCATTGAACCTTCCATGAATGATATCTGCAGCAGAACGTCTCAACACCATAAGAGATCCAAAAGAAATTAGCAAATTGACAATTGAGGGATATTGATTCGTCATAAACATGTCGATTAAGGGACTTCACATAGATACTACAACCTGGGCAGCATGCTGGTATCATCATCTATCCAGATTCAGACAACCAAATATGTGAGTAAGATGCAACTAATACGCATTACTGAAAAATATGATTTGCAGCAACCCTTGATACAGTTAAGATTCCAACATAAAAACCACCTGGTATATGAAGCTGCTACTATATACAATCTTTTACACTCCAAGGGCCAACATCACAATAAGAACATGTAGCACAAACCTGACGATTATTGTGGATGTCCTTCAAAAATGAAGGAACCTCTAGAAAGCGACATTGTTCATGATCTTGCTTTCGAAGCTAGAGTAGCGCATAATATTTATAATTGCTAAAAGATCTGGCAGAAGAAACAAAAAGAATAACTATTGAAAAAATCAACAATAAATATGATCATCTGAGATGAAAATAGTAACAACTAATATAAGTTAGCAAGACGAGAGAATAAAGGCCTAATACTTTTGAAAGAAAACACTAAAACCATAAATAAAGTTTTTTATGTAATCCATTATGGTCATGTATATAAGCTTATAAAAGGGTATTAGTACTTTACTGAGAAGATTGCCCATAAAATGGGATCATCTGATTATTATAGTATCCAAAATATGCTTCCTATTATTACTTCTTAAACTTTCTAGTCTCCCTTGGTACAGGAACTACCATTGTACTTACAGAGCAACCAGACCGCCTTGAAACTCTAGAACATCTCTTCTAATTCTAAATGGTAATATAAGACTTAAAATTAGTGAGCCACAAGTTAGCAGACCCTTTTAGTCTCAAGCTTACTGTTGAGGACGGAACTGTGCAAATAGTCTGCTGAAAATGTTCATGCTTAGATCTTCCTGCATTGCCCCTTCACCACTCAAATCTAGCATATCATTCTAAAAATCTTGGGGTTTATCTGGGCAATACAAAGACAATTTCTGAACATCTACAATGCAAGCATATGAAAGGGCTGGAAATGATATTGAATATATGGAACTTAATGCCTGCTGCGATCTGGGGGTGTATTTGGAAGGAAGGAAACTCAAGAAATTGGTACAGTAAAAAGGAACGTGTAATTAGTAACAAAGTACAGATGCATGGCAATAGCTAATGAGACAGAAGCCATGATTGACTTTTTGAGTTCATTATGCAAGATGTAATGAGACTTTCCTTGGTATATAGTTTTCCTTGGTATATAGTTTGCGGCAGTTAGCTGCACCTTAGTACAATACCTTTACCAATCAAAAACGAAAATCTATATTCCACTTTCATCTCTTCAATGCATTTCTTCCAATTACTCCATTCTCATTCTTTTTGTTAGGCATGTTCTTTAAAGTGATTCGGTTTGCCAGTAACATTAAAAAGTTCCCTTCCAGATGGTAAGCAGCAATCCATACTCTTTTCAGCAAAATAATTGTCATGTATTTCAACAAAAGCAATACACTTATAGAAATTACATGTGGAGCAGATGGCAGGGGATTAGTGGCCATGTCTCCACACAAATAATTATCCACAAAAGACTGCACATTACAAATACATGATTAGCAAAAGCAATATCAAATACTTGTTGTGCACATAAACTATGCATTATATAATTCTTGTATGCACATTATATGCTACATATATTCAGTATAATAATTTCAAAGTGGATAAATTGCACATTATATACTACATATAATTTCAAGAAGCACAAAGCAGAGGTTAGAAGCTAACCAAAATAATAAAATTACCCTTTTGAACACTGTGTATCCAAACACACAGAAAAATACCCAAACCAACAAAGTAAACAGGAAATTTCTAAAAATGAAAATAACGTATAATAATAAATTTATACTTTTAAACAGTGTATATAGATAAACAGATTTATTAAAGAAATCAATTCAAGGGAAAGATTTAAAATAATAGGAGTAATAAGAGAAGAAATTGGTGGAATGAAGGATTGCAGGAAAAAAACTAAACCTGATCAGAAGCCAAAACAACAGGATTTTTCATAAGTGGAAAGATTCACCACTCTCTGCAACTCTCTTTTCAGTTCATCCACTGCTTTAGCCGCCGGTGGCACTCCTCCTCCGCCATCTACGGTGATTTTGCCATTCTTGGTTCTTTTGATGAGTAATGTGTATATTATTAAAGGACTTTAGCCGCAAGAGACTGTAATAATAAGTGTACAAATATTAAAGAAGTGGTGGTTACATAATTTCTAACTTTAGGTTCCGTCTTTCTTGCCCACTCTCGAGATAGCTAAACAACATGCTTAGATTGAGCCTTTTCTGAATATAGTCCACCAAATTTGTACTCATACCATGTATGCCAATCACTCACATCCTTCATCCCCTATAAACAATAACAGAGCGGCAATATCTCCACCGGCAAACAATCCCACCAACCTAAAATTTCACAATTCAATAGTAAATTTTTAAAAAATAAATCCCAATGAACAACATAATCACATACATAGACTGATCGACAAGAACTCAATTAGGCCTCATCCGCAGTATCTGCCCCACTCTATTGCCCCTTTCATTACAATACTCAACTTTTAATAGCTTGAGAAACTTATTTTGGAGAATCAAATAGACCACCCACAGGATACGACCGCAGAAGAACAAAAACAAAGCAAATATTTTATGCCTATCTGATCACCAAAAATATGAATTTTAAGTGTGTTTCATGAATTTTGAACGTGGGTTGGTGGGAAAGGAGTTGGAAGATCGTGGAGTCTCCAATCTTAAGAAAGCGCCGAATCCGTGGGACGGGTTTCATATTTTTTCTAGGTAGGTTTCCTTCTCAGTTAAATGTTAACTGTCAAACTTTGACTTTTCAAAAAAAAAAAAAAACTGTAAAAATTAAAGAGAATCAGATTGTCCTATTTCCCAATATTTCCCAATCTTAACAATTAATAAATAAATAAATGTTAACCTAATCTTTATAATAAATTGTGTTTGATACTTGATCGTGTAATTCAAGTTCAACTTCAATGTTTCAAGGAAAAATATTTATCTTTCTATACCAGTACTCAAAAATAGAAATTAAAAATAGAGTTTTACTTTTTCATAAATTGTGGTGAATACTTTATCGCGTAATTCAAATGCATATTTGTTACACCTCGTAGCTTGATACGTTAAGATTCATTAGGTGTTAGCTGCGTAATCGTGGATCTTTGGAGTACCTTCAAGGATATATGAGATTATATGGGCCTACCTTATGATTATGAGAGTTTAAGTTCACATAATAAGTTAGGGAAGCATTGGAGGGCAAGTGGATTAAGGAAATTAAGTTGTTGGAACTTTGGAGAAAGATGGGGGACAATTTTGGTCCAACTTGGAGGAAGAATATCTTTTAGCATATGAGGAGTTTTGAGGTAAAGCTAAATCCTAAATTGAAGTTCATGAAGTCTAGTTTACAACGCAACAAACTGTGCATCAACCCGACATCAGAGTCAAACATTATGAGCATTTTAAGATGGGCTGTCAGAGCGGGGATTTAACCCTGCGCGAACGTGCCAAAAGGTGGCGCGAACGCATAGAGGAGGACCCAGAAACTCAGCGCGAATGCGCCAAGAGGCAGTGCCATCACGCTGAGCCAAATTCGAGTCGGTCCAGGCTGATTCTGGAACTCTATATAAGGGGGCTTACCCCCTTTTCTTCATCCAATCACACCAGAAAATTCCCCAAATATTCTGAAAATTTCCCACAACTTCCCAACATTAAATTTTAGCCCGAATTAAGTATAATCTCCGAATTCATGTTCAGACAGCATATAGTTGCGATTATAAAATCGTATTGCGGCGAGTCTTGGTTTGAATTCAAGGGGAAAAGTGAAGATATTGCGGTTCTAGCGGAGGTAAGGTATGAATCTTCCGTTATTGATATTGATTTAAGCATATTTATAGAGATAAGTTTATTAAATAAGCGTATAACGAATTTGTGGGTTGAGAAATTGGATAAACATCGTGCGAGATATTTTATGAAATATTTTGGTATGGATAATCATGTTGTTGGCATTAGAGTTGTTGTTGTTGTGTTGGTTGTTGATGTTGTGATTTTGGGCTAGGGATATAAATAGGGGAGATCCTGCTCGAATTTCGGCAGATTCTAAAGGAGTTTAATTTAAAGACCTAAGATAAGCATATGAAGATAAGCCTAACAGTAGTATGATTTATCTTGAATGTAGATTTACGAGCTCGGGAGAGTAAACGTTAAGTAATAGAAGATCGAAAAGGTATGTTAAGGTTGTTCCTTCTTTTCTTGGCATGTTTCCATATATGGTAAGAGCATGATAAACCTTATGATTCGAGACTTGTCAAAGTAGAGCTTGTCATGTTGTTGTCTAGTCTCCGAGTGTTGTGTTATTCTTTCTGAGGGGCCACATCCCCTCCCTATGTCCTTGAGTTTATAGAAAGACAGAAGAGACATGTTACAGTATCAGTGTTTTCAGCATACGCATGATATATTGCATGATATACACTTATATTTTTCTTTGGCCTAGCCTGCGGTTCAGTGAGACAGATATGCCTGGCCTACGGGTCTGTGAGATAGATATGCCTGGCCTATTGGTCAGTGAGACAGATATGCTTGGCCTACGGGTCAGTGAGACAGATTGCTTGGCTGACGGGTGAGTGAGATATATTGCCTGGCTACTTGGCCAGTGAGATTTTACAGTTGCCTGGCCACTTGGTCAGTGAGATACATATATATAATGGTATTATATTGCATTTCATATGAGACAGGTTTGGGGAGGTATTCAGGGCATTCTTTGGCCTCCGGATTGTATTGTTTCAATTCAGTTTCACTTATCGCTGCCTTACATACTCGATACATTATTTTGTACTAACGTCTCTTTTGTCAGGGGCTTTGCATTCATGCCTGCAGGTACAGATCGACAGATTGATAGGCCTCCTCCGTAGACGGGATTTGACATCAGCTGATTGGTAAGCTTCTTTTCTGTTCGGAGTTGCCAGGTCCTTTGGAGTCTTTCCTTTTTGATTCCAGATTGTATGATACATTCACACATCTCCCTAGAGGCTTGTAGATGAGTCCTATGTATAATATGTCAGTGTGATTACCTTGTCGGCTTGTATATGTACATTTGGATGTTTGTATTTGGTTGTACGATTAAAAGCGACCTTCTCTCGCTTGCTCAGTTATATATATATATTTTGGGTGTGCCCCCGGTTCAGACGAAATAGTCAGTATTTAAATATATATCTCTAGATTAGACATTATCAGTTTAAGTTGGGGGTCACTCCCAGAGTTTTAGATTTAGAGTGGCTCGCTCGGACCTAGTTTGGCTTCGGGTGCCGGTCACGCCACTTCTGAATTGGGGCGTGACAAACTTGGTATCAGAGCAGGTCTGTCTAAGGGAGTCTACAATCCTTGTCTAGTAGAGTCTTGTGTATAGGTGTGTTGTGCACCACATCATATAAACAGGAAGCTACATTTCTTTCAGATCTGAATCGTCTTTGTAGAGCCAAGTCATAGGAGATTTGAGTTAAACTTGCTCTTCTGCATTTGTGCACAGCTATGCCGGCGACGAGGAAGACTGTAGCTAATCGGATGGGTGATATGGCAGCGAGTGAGGGAGCGCATGAGAGGCAAGCCGACAGCCTAAGGCGGCACGAGGGGCCGGTGAGACCCTATCCCTGCCATCGTCGACAACCCTACCGCAAGGAGTTCCCGAGGAGCGGTACCTCGGTGCCCGCCCCGCGCGACGGACCAAGATCTTAGGAGGGCGGTGCACTTATTGACCCAGATTGTGATGATAAAGACGACCGAGAGCACCTCCGCCGGAGCGTTATTTGCGATAGGTCTCACAGTTCGAGCGTTCGTGAGTTTTTAGCACTTGACCCTCAAGAGCACTTAGGCGTTAAGCGGGATGAGGATTCACAGAACTTTGTCGACAAGCTTCAGCGTATTTTCAGGGTCATGCATGCTATCGAGACCGAGAAAGTAGAGTTAGCGGCTTTCAGGCTTCGTGACATAGCGATTTTATGGTATGAGAGGTGGGAGCATGCCAGAGGTTCTGAGGCACCTCCTGTGCATTGGTCTTTGTTTTCAAAGGCTTTCTTGATCATTATTTACCGCTGGAGATACAAGAGGTGAGGGTAGACCAGTTCTTGACTGCCCAGCAAGGTAGTTCTAGCGTTCGTGATTATTGCCTCCGATTTGATTCCTTGGCCAGATATGCTCCATCCTTCTTTGATTCGTGAGGCTGGGATCCCGGGTTCATGAGGCTTGCACCCCGACTATGTCGAGACCTGTACCACTGCGGCGGTAAGTGATAATATAGACCTTGCTCGTATCCAGGCATTCACACAGAACTGCGAGGATCGTAGTCGGCGGCGGTGTGGGCGGGCGGAAGCATGGAGTGGAATACCATAAGAGAGCTGGGACTACCGGGGTCGGCAAGGTCGAGGTAGGGGAGTTTCAAACCCAGTACCACGGTAGGCAATTTAGGCCACCATCAGCTCAGTCCCAGGGATACAGACTAGGGTACTATATTCCATTGGGGCTAGGAAAGAGTTCCCGTGCATCCGGGTCACAACAATAGAGGGGTTCGGGACAGGCTAGATCACTACCACAGCAGTGTGGTAATTGTGGTAGAGCGCACTATGGGTGATGTCAGTATGGATCGAGAGCTTGTTATACATATGGTAGCCTAGACCATTTCACGAAGGACTGCCCACAGAGGAAATCTAGGGTTATGGCGCAGCCGATAAGGTCTATAGCAGGGTCATCAGCATCCGTGCGTCCTTCTGGGCGCGGGTCGCAGTCTTTGAGGTAGGCGGAGGTAGGTAGGGGCGGGCTTACGGTGCGGGCGGTGCTCAGAACCGCATCTATGCTTTGGCAGGTCGTCAAGACTTGGAGTTCTCATCAGATGTTATGATAGGTACATTAACAGTCTGTTCATATAATGTTAATGCGTTAATAGATCCGAGGTCCAATTTGTCCTATGTCACTCTATTTATTGCGGGAAAATTCGGTATAGTGCCAGAATTGTTGAAGGAACTGTTTTCTGTGTCTACACCTATTGGTGAGCCTGTTATTTCTAGAAAGATTTATCATGGTTGTTCTATAGTTATTTGTGGTCGTCAGACCATAGCAAATCTTATAGAGTTATAGATGGTTGACTTTAACATCATTATGGGAATGGATTGGTTAGCTTCCGTTTATCTTTAGTGTGGGGTGTTGGACAAAGACTGTTACGTTCCACTTTTCGAGAGAAACAGCTTTGGAATGAAAGGGCAATACGGCTTCGCCGAAAGGTAGATTCATTTCCTATCTCAAGGCGAAGAAGATGATTTTGAAGGAATGTATCTATCATATAGTTCGAGTCCAGGATACGAACAGACCGCCAACCCTTCGGTCCATTCTGGTTAATGAGTTCCCAGATGAGCTTCCAGGTCTCCCACCAGAGCGAGAAATTGACTTCGCTATAGATGTACTACCGGATACTCAGCTGATATCCATCTCTCCTTATATGATAGCCCCTGCTGAGTTGAAGGAGTTGAAGGAACAGTTCGAGGATCTATTAGAGAAGCGCTTTATCAGACCTAGTACGTCCTTTTGTGGGGAGCCGCAGTGTTGTTAGTAAGATGGTTCGCGACGGATGTGTATCGACTATAGGCAGTTGAATAATGTGACGATTAAGAATAAGTATCCACTTCCGAGGATAGATGATTTATTTGATCAACTGCAGGGTGCTAAATATTTTTCAAAGATAGACTTGAGGTTAGGTTATCACTAGGTCAGGATTAAAGGGAAGGATATTCCGAAGATAGCATTTAGGACTAGATATGGCCATTTCGAGTTCCTTGTTATGTCTTTCAGATTGACTAATACTCCAGCTGTATTCATGGACTTGATGAATCGTGTATTCAAACCCTTCCTGGACCTGCTTGTGATTATGTTTATAGACGATATTATGGTTTATTCTCGATCGGGCGAGCATGCGGACCATTTTACGTGCGATGCCAAGTCCCTCGAGTTAGAAGTTGTACGCGAAATTCTCCAAATGTGAATTTTGGCTAAACTCTGTGGGTTTTCTAGGGCATATTGTTTATGGGGGCTGTAACATTCCGTAAATTCGAGTTAGGTGTGAATGTATGAAAACCAGTATTAAGTTGATATTTTAGCTATATTAATCCATTCGGGATGAATTTGGGTGATAAGAAGTCGTTTTGAAGTCAACCCAAATAGTGAATTTCGTAAGAGTTCTCAAACTCGTCTAAATTTCAGTAGGTCTGAATTATAAGCCATTTTGGTGAAAATAGGTTGGGAATTTGGGAATACTTCCTCAATAAAAGTTGTAGGTATTTAAAATATCTTTCCAACGGTAGGTTGCCCAGCTATAACAGAGTTTTGTGCTAGGAGTTATTGCCATTTTACTGAGCATCATTTGTGCAGTGCGAAAATTAGGCGTGCGCGGCGCCCCAAGCCAAATTTCTAGCAAACTCAAAATTTTGACACCGTTGAAATGGATACACTATGTGCGCCGCCCTGGGTGACGCACCAGGCCATTTTACGCCTGAAACGATTTTTTCCGAATTTTATAAAGGCCTAACTTCGTTATATTCATTCCCACTTCGTTTTGGCCGACTTTTTGAGAGGAATAAACCCTAGGGTTTCCCCAAAACATATAAGGTGATTTCTTGATCAATTCCCATCATTACTTCATAAATCGAGCATCAAATTAACACTAGTCCATCTTTTAAAAACCCTAGATTCTTGAAACCCAAGAAAGAGAGGAAGAAAGGGACGTTTGGAGACGTTGAGATTCCTTCAATAAGGTATGATCCTTGACTTTTCTAATGTTATTGAAAGGGTTTAGACTAGTGTAGGTTATCCTATGGGATAAGAATCCGTGGTTGATTCATGAAGTGTTCAAGAACACATTCTAGACATGAAAACCCTAGTTTTTCTATAAAGGGGGTATATGGGTAGAATTAGATTAAAGCTCTAATATTTCTCATCTAAAACCATTGTAGTGTGATTATTGAATCTTGGAAAGTGAATTTGAGTGGGATTTGTGGTATGTCTAGATTTCCAAAAAATCTTCTTGAAGTATGTCTATATTTCAAAATTCGTCTTTTCAAGTATGTCTACTTTTGAAGTACGTTTATGTTGTGAAAGCATGATTTGTATCTCTGAAATCCTTCCTTGATTGTTTGTATAAGCTATAACTTGTTTGGTGGAAGTTATTTTTGGAATTAAAAGATGATTTCTTTTAGACAAGGTCATGCGTGTGTAGGGTCAAGCCGCATCGAACCTTATACTAACTATGCTACTTTGTGAAACTCATTTTTTTCCCATTATTGGATGGTGAACTTTCTGTGAAACTCATTTTTTCCATTATTGGATGATTGAACTTGTTTTTCTAAAGGTTGGACCTTAAACTTATTTCTTGTTGAATGGATTTCTTGAACTTGAAAATTCAATAAAATATTTGAATAAGATTCTAAATTGGTTATAACTTGAAATGCCTCTATTTTGAGATTACGACTTGAGGAGTGAGATTCGACTCTAATCCATGATTGATAATTCGGTAATATGCCATGATTTGTATTTTGTTTGTGTTTGGGCTGTTATGGAGGCAGGTTGTGTTAGTCCGAGAGGACGATTAGATTATGGATCCTAACGTATCGATATGAGTATTCTTTGTGTCGATCCGGAGGATGATTGACCTCCGTTGCTTCGTAGCCCGAGTAGTATCTATTCTTTATTGTTAGTCCGGAAGGACGATTAGCTTCGTGTCTTCCCTAGGCCAAGATATCTATTGATGTGCTAGTCCGGAGGACGATTAACTCCAGTATCTTCCTGACCGGAGTATGTCTGTCATTTGTCTTCAGTCTAGAAGATGATTGTATCCGTCGCTTCCTTGCCGGAGTATCTGTTACATGTCTTTAGTCCAAAGGACGATTAGCCTCCGTGGTTTTCTAACTTGGAGTATCGATTGATTGATCGGTGTGAGTGGCTTGTTTCGCGTTTTTGGTGCTTTGTGGTGGCTTGTTTCGTATTTTGTTGCTGTGGTGGCTTGCGGTGATAGTGAATTCGTAAGTGAAATACTTGGACTGGTAAATGGTAAGGAGTTAAGTTAATATGTCCTTCGTTGTTGGATTGCATGATGACTCTTCAATGTATACGACTTACTTTATTCCTTGGTTTGAACTGTTATTTTCATTGATATCATTTTATTGATTTTATTCATTATATCTTGTTTTGTTAACTATTGCCTCTTAGACACTCACTGAGTACGAAGTACTCAGGTATACCATTGTTATTTTTGATGGTATGTTAGGTAACGGAAAAGAGCCGGTTCTTGATACTCAAAACGCTTAAGAAGGACTAGTTGTTCTTTGCTGAATTAGTGAGCCCACATGTTCATTCGTAGGACACCCCTTATCATATTTAATTACTATTTTAGTTTTTGTCAAGGCTCGATGTGTCGAAGTACAAATTACTCTTTTATCTAAGCTCCATAGTACACATTCTTGTGGGTAGTTGTTGAATTTTGTTTAACTCTTGGGCGTTCGTCACGTTTTGATTAAGTTTTATAATATTAAAGACTTCCGCTGATTTAATTCATATATCATGATTTGATTGTATTTATTTTATTAACTGTTGAAGGTGAATATTGAACCTGGCGAGTTCAAGTGTTGTTATTGCATTTTTTAGGTTCTTCCGATGTTGTTCATAACGTCGGTTGCCGGTCACGTCTAGGGTGGGTTTTGGGGCTGTGAAGACTTGGCCTCGACCTACGACACTGACGGAGGTTCGTAGTTTTCTGGGTTTAGCAGGATATTACAGAAGATTTGTAGAGGGCTTCTCTTCTCTTTCTGCCCCATTAACGAAGTTGACCCAGAAGGCAGCTAAATTCCAATGGGCAAAGGCTTACGAGCGAAGCTTCTAAGAATTGAAGGATAGGTTGACTTCAGCACCAGTTCTATCACTTCCAGAGGGATCTGAGGGCTATCTTTGTCTATTGTGATGCTTCGAGAGTTGGATTGAGTTGTGTATTGATGCAGCACGGCAAGGTGATTGCGTAGACTTTTAGACAGCTCAGGAAACACGAGAAGAACTACCCAATTCACGACCTAGAGTTGGCAACCGTGATTCATGCACTTGAAATCTGGAGACATTACTTATATGGCATTCATGTGGACATCTATACAGATCATAAGAGTCTTCAGTACATCTTCAAGCAGAAGGAGCTAAACTTGCAGCAGAGGCGATGGTTAGAATTGCTCAAAGATAATGATGTTGATATTTTGGCCTGCCGGGGGAAAGCGAATGTGGAACGGTACCCCGCCGCAAATCTATGGGTAGTTTAGCATACCTACGGGCTGGAAAAAGGGAGCTGGCTCGTGAGCTTCTTCAACTAGCCAATTTGGGGGTCAGAGTTATAGATTCAGGAGATGCCGAAGTTACTATTCAGACTATAGCAACATCATCCTTAGTAGCCGAGGTGAAGAGGCGCCAGTATAAAGACCCTTCATTGACCCATTATAAGGATACAGCTCCGCAAAAGAAGAAATCACCATTTGGTGTTACCGAAGATGGAGTCCTCAGGTACCGATAAAGGTTGTGTGTTCTCGATATTGTGGGGCTACGACAGGAAATTATGGCAGAAGCTCATTACTACCGCTATTCTATCCATCCTGGGTCAACAAAGATGTCTTTGCGACCTTAAAGAGGTTTATTGGTAGGATGGAATAAAGAAGGATATAGCGGAGTTCGTAGCCCAGTGCCCTAATTGCCAATAGGTGAAGATTGAGCATCAGAAGCCCGGCGGATTATTGCAGGCTATGGAAATCCCGACTTGAAAGTGGGAGGTGGTTAATATGGATTTCATTTTAGGCTTACACCGGTCTCAGCGTAAGTTTAATTCCATATGGGTAATTGTTGATAGGCTGACAAAATCAGCACCTTTTCTACCTATCAGGACTACGTACTCCACCAAGGATTATGCGAAGCTTTATATTAAGGAGATAGTCCGACTTCATGGTGTTCATGTATCTATTATCTCTGATAGGGGTACACAGTTTGTGGCTAATTTTTGGAGATCTTTCCAGGAGGGTTTGGGGACTCAGGTGAATCTTAGCACAGCATTTCACCCCTAGACAGACGGAGAGGCTGAGCGTACCATTTAGAACCTTGAAGATATGTTAAGGGCATGTGTGCTAGATTTTGGGGGAAATTAGGATGATCACTTGCCTCTTATTGAGTTTGCATACAATAATAGTTACCACTCCAGTATTCAGATGACCCCGTATGAAGCTTTATATAGACGGAAGTGCAGATCACCAATTGGATGGTTTAAAGTGGGAGAGAAGAAATTAGTAGGGCCAGACTTAATCCAGCAAGCGGTAGATAAAGCTAAGCTTATTTGAGATCAATTATTAACAGCCCAAAGTCGTCAGAAGTCTTACGCGAATAATCGCCGACGAGACTTGGAGTTGCAAGTTAATGATTGGCTACTCCTAAAGGTGTCGCCGTTGAAAGGCGTCATGAAATTTGGTAAAAAGGGTAAGCTTAGCCCTTGATATATTGGGCCTTATAGGAATATTCGTAGAGTGGGAAAGGTGGCTTATAGTTGATCTACCTCAACTTAAGTCCGTATACCCGCCTTCCGTGTATTAATGCTACCGTAAGGTGTTGGAGATCCTTCGAGAGTTGTGCCCATCGATGATGTTTAGGTTACCGAGCAACTACTATGTGAAGAGGCTCCTATTGCAATCCTGGACAGACAAGTTCGGAGGCTAAGGACTAAAGATGTAGCCTCAGTGAAAGTTCTTTGGAGAAACGATAATAAGGAAGAAATGACTTGGGAGGCTGAGGAAGATATGAAGTCCAGGTACCCCCATTTGTTTTCACTCCCGAGAAGAAGTTCAGACAGAGACGTCATTGTCTTCAGGTGCGTAACACTTTCCTTCTTATAGTTCCTTGGTCGTGTGGGGCCATTGTTGTCGTTGTTGTTGTAGCCTTGTGAGGCACTGTATATTTTGGGTTGTGACAGGATGGTAGTGGTACAATTACAGGGGAAACTCTAGCAAAATTTTCGTAGAATTCCTAAGAGTTTAACATTCGAGGACGAATGTTTCTAAAGGGGGAGGAATGTTACACCTCGTAGTTTGATACGTTAAGATTCATTAGGTGTTAGCTGCGTAATCGTGGATACTGGAGTACCTTCTAAGATATATGAGATTATATGGGCCTACCTTATGATTATGAGAGTTTAAGTTCACATAATAAGTTAGGGAAGCATTGGAGAGCAAGTGGATTAAGGAAATTAAGTTGTTGGAACTTAAGGATATTAAGTTGTTGGAACTTTGGAGAAAGATGGGGGACAATTTTGGTCCAACTTAGAGGAATAATATCTTTTAGCATATGAGGAGTTTTGAGGTAAAGTAAAAGCCTAAATTGAAGTTCATGAAGTCTGGTTTCCAACGCAACAAACCGTGCATCAATTCGACATCGGAGTCAAACGTTATGAGCATTTTAAGATGGGCTGTCAGAGCAGGGAATTAACCCTGCACGAATGCGCCAGAAGGTGGCGCGAACGCGCGAGCAGACCAAAGAATCCCGGCGAACTCGCTAGGGGTAGCCGCGATCGCGCTGAGCAAAATTTGAGTCGGTCCAGGCTGATTCTGGAACACTATATAAGGGGGATTACCCTCTTTTCTTCATCCAAACACACAAGAAAATTCCCCAAATATTCTGAAAATTTCCCACAACTTCCCAACATCAAATTTTAGCCTGAATTAAGTATAATCTCCGAATTCAGGTTCAGACAGCGTATAGTTACGATTATAAAATCGTATTGCGGTGAGTCTTGATTTGAATTCAAGGGAAAAAGTGAATATATTGCTGTTCTAGCGGAGGCAAGGTATGAATCTTCCCTTATTGATATTGATTTAAGCCTATTTACAGAGATAAGGTTATTAAATAAGGGTATATTTGTGGGTTGAGAAATTGGATAAACATCGTGTGAGATGTTTTATGGAATATTTTGGTATGGATAATGATGTTGTTGGCATTAGAGTTGTTGTTGTTATGTTGGTTGTTGATTTGTGATTTTGGGCTAGGGATATAAATAGGGGAGATGCTACCCGAATTTCGGCAGATTCTAAAGGAATTTAATTTAAAGACCTAAGATAGGCATATGATGATAAGCCTAACAGTAGTATGATTTCTCTTGAATGTATATTTACGAGCTCGGGAGAGTAAATGTTAAGTAATAGAAGACCGAAAAGGTATATTAAGGTTGTTCCTTCCTTTCTTGGCATGTTTCCATATATGGTAAGAGCGTGATAAACCTTATGATTCGAGACTTGTCAAAGTAGAGCTTGTCATGTTTTTGTCTAGTCTCTGAGTGTTGTGTTATTCTTTCTGAGGGGCCACATCCCCTTCCTATGTCCTTGAGTTTTTAGAAACACAGAAGAGACACGTTACGATGTCGTTGTTTTCGAAGTATGCATGATATACTCCATGATATACACTTATATTTTTCTTTAGCACGGCTCACGGCCGTCGAGAGACGGTATGCCCGGCCTACGGGTCCGAGACGAGATTGCCCGGCCGAATTCGGAGTGAGACATATTGCCTGGCCACTTGGCCAGTGAGATTTTACAGTTGCCTGGCCACTTGGTCAGTGAGTTACTTATATATAATGGTATTATATTGCATTTCATATGAGACGGGTTTGGGGAGGCATTCAAGGCATTATTTGGCCTCTGGATTGTATTGTTTCGATTCGATTTCCGCTATCGCTGCCTTACATACTCGGTACATTATTTGCATCGACGTCCCTTTTGTCGGGGGCGCTGCATTCATGCTTGTAGCTACAGATCGACAGATTGATAGGCCTCCCCAGTAGACAGGATCTGACATCAACTGATTAGTGAGCTCCCTTTCTGTTCAGAATTGCCAGGTCCTTTGCAGTCTTTCCTTTTTTATTCAAGATTGTATGATACAATCATACATCTCCCTAGAGGCTTGTAGATGATTCCTGTGTGTAGTATGTCAGTGTGATTGCCTTGTCGGCTTGTATATGTCTGTTGGATGCTGCTGGATTTGTACGATTAAAGCAGCCTCCTCGGCTTGCTCAGTTATATATATTTTTTGGGTGTGCGCCCGGTTCAGACGAAATAGTCAGTATTCAAATATATATCCCGTATTAGACATTATCAGTTTAAGTTGGGGGTCACTCCCCAGAGTTTTAGATTTATAGTGGTTCGCTCGGGCCTAGTTTGGCTTCGGATGCCAGTCATGCCACCCCTGAATTGGGGCGTGACAATATTTTCCATGTTTCCAGGAAAAATATTTAGATGTATATGTTTACTTGAAAAAATATAAATATTTAATTATTTTAAAATTCAAATTAACAAACAATAACTAAAAAAAATTATGTATAATATTTGTTCCTATATTTCTTTTTTACAGAGGGACGTGGGGGTTTTGGTGCATGAAGCGGTGTTAGTGGGGAAATTGGGTAGGTTTTTTGTTGTTTTCTCTTTTGTTTTTTTAAATCATTTGAGTTTAAAAACCGTAGGCATTAAGATAAAATACATTTGTTTAAAGATAAATTATTTTTTAGTTTAAAATAGTTAATGTAGAAAATCTGATAACTTCCACACAACAGCTAATTAATAACTAATCTAACCACTTTTTGTCCTAAAACTATTCTCTTTTTAATAATATATAGATTGTAGAGATTTCTTCTTATAAATCATCTCTAGCTCGGCTATCCAAGGATGTCCTTAAATTATCCATCTTGGTCTTTGCACAAGTTACCTGCTCATCAATCTTCAATCGCAAAGTCTCGTTGGCACTTGCCATACACTAAGTCAAACTGTCCATGGACTTCCTTCCTTAATCATACTTATCACTTTTACACCCTATCCGAATGATATAATATAATGTCACCATAACCCGTACATGATTCAAGTAGTCATGCTGCTTCAAATTCAAGTCTTACGAACCTTAATCCTCCAAAATCGATAATAAGATGCCTTTATCTTAATTCTTCAGTTTCCATACTCCATTCATAATCACTTTTATTAGTATCAACCGAGAATCACTAAAACCCACTCTGGGGGTGGATTGAAATATCATATATCCTGCAAAATAGCTAAGCCAATCATGGAGGTAGTAGTAAACCACAATCTTGAGCGTTTGGAAGTTTCCCTTGCCTTACTCAAACCTTAAAACTTAATATTCCTCTAAGCCAAACGCATCACATATACAATATCCACATTTCTTCTCTAAATTTGGTGCAACAACCGATAACTCTTTAAGTAATTAAATCATCACACTCGTCCATTGCTAGAGTCATTTCTATTAGTCGGTCACTATTTCCCCCATAAGCCTACGACATAGTCAAACTTACCGATCAATTTATGTTCCTTTAGCATTCACTTCATAAGAAGAGTAGTCTCACAAAATCAACAGGCTCATAACTCAAATGAGTTCCCCCCCCCGAGATATTAAACGAACCTTTACACACGACCTTTGCTAAAAGACTGCACCCAACAATTCCCACAGGAGTCAATCATCCATAGTAACTTTTTTCCAGACGAGCATATCCACCACTTGTGCTCATCCTATAACTGAGAATGATCCATTAGAATTCCTTTCATTGTGTCCTGATTCAGCCAAGCAACTGAAGACTCTTCACACGCACTGCAATGCAAAGTCATACTTCCTTATATTTTATGACAAAAGGTCATCCTTCATGTTAATATGCTTTCCAAACTTCTTTTCATATCCTATCAATTATTCTTCTTGCCCTATCAACAAGTTTCCGCATCATAGCTGTAATCTGAATCCGGTCACGCGTCCTAATCACGATGTCGCAACTCTTACCATACCACGCGATGTTGCATCCCGCTGCTTATGAGCGAATCTGAGAATGTGTCGTCACCATCAGTGAGAGATTGGAATAATGAAGTTTAGATCTTAAACGAATCATATACGCACGATAAGGAATGAAAGAATAGATGTTTCCTAAATGTCCTATAGCCTCTCGAGGATGGGTACAGACATCTACGTACCAATCTATAAGACTCTACTACACAATGCTCTTGTACTCATGAGACCGGTGAACCTAAAGCTCTGATACAAACTTGTCAAGACCCAATTGACAGGTCATTATGGCACCTACGCTATCCCACTGGTAGGCAAACCATCCCCAAAACATCAAGTCATTTATAAAATAAAGTGAAAAAGTTAAATACATTTGAAAAATTATCCAATAGTCATTATACAAACATATGAAAATGCGAAAAAATATCTTAGTCTTCACAACTCCCAAAACCTAGTCTGACTTGTACAAGAGCTGCTAATAGAATTTACAAGTCTTTGAAGATACAAGGAAGAAAACTATCATAAAATAAAAGGACAAAATGACTTAAATAGAGACGATCCAAGACTGCGGATCCAACTATAGCTCACCCTAGAATTTGGAGTAGGATTACCTCGGGATCAGCCACGAGGTATGGAATTGGAGCACGGGTCTGTACCTGTACCGATAAAATAGTGCAACAAGTGTAGGTGAGTACAAACCACTAGTACTCCATAGGTATCATAGTGTCACGCCCCAAATTTAGAGAGGCGTGGCTGGCATCCGGTGCCTGACTCGGCTTGAATGTACCACTTTGTAACTATAATTCTGGAGGAGTAAGCCTCAACTTAGGTGGACGAGGCCTATCTGCAAATAGACAATACCAACCAAGGCCGACAAGGCCGTATCCTGGGCCCAGACCTACCCATCATCTGTATACACAAAATACTGTACTAGGTAACTCCGAATGGCATGGAGCTTACCACTCTATCTGGTACTCGGCAATCTACTGAGGCGGTCTCTCCAGCTGCCTATCTGAACCTGCAGGCATGAACAGAACGTCTCCATGAAAAGGGACGTCAGTACGAAATAATGAACTAAGTATGTAAGGTGACTGAAACTAATATTGAAGTGAAATATAAGATAACTGAACATAAACTGAAGTGCCAATAAAGAACCGGACTATACTTACCGTCTCTAACGTCTAATAACTAATAATACGACATAGTATTAAACTACTTAGCCTCATATATGGCATCTAGATATGCATGATTAGCATCGAAGGCACTCAATGCAGCCCCGAAGGCAGTCTGTATGTTTAATCATAGCCCCGAAGGCAAGCACGTGTCTGTATAGCCCCAAAGGCATCTGTATGACCAATAGCCCCGAAGGCAAACATCGTAGCCCCGAAGGAAACTATCATAGCCCGAAAGGCAAACATCATAGCCCTGAAGGCAAGTAATACTCCTATAAATTCTATAATATCTTTTTCTATCTACTAACTACGTGAGCAACAATGCTAACTGAAAGTGAACTCCCGATGAGGGAAACTACTATACGAATATTATGATATGACATAGACATGGAATCTCTGTGAGTGGCACCTCTTTGTGCACTTGGTCGGGACTCGAGTGATAAGGAATCATACTAAATAAAGAAAGAAGGGTAGCCTTTACATACCTTAGCTTCCTTGATACCACAATATAACCAAAGCAGTCGCAAAGTATACTTCAATCCACATCATAACAAGGATACATCATTACTAACGGAGCTACTAGATAACACGACGAGCAACGAGCTCAGATTGAATCCCTTTAGCACCCTTCAACCCCATTATCATTCATTCTTGAACTTAGTAATATATTCAGTATACTAACCAATACTTTTTAAAAGATTTCCAACCTTCTACTCAACTTCAAAGTTACCCAAAACAGCCCAACACAAGATAATATCACTATGGACAACTTCCAAATGCTTTATAGCCATTTCCTTTTCTAGTTAGCAATTTCCTCAACAAGCTTGACATGTAAACCAACATAATCATACTAACAATATCATAGTTAATTTATTTCCCATAATTTTCAGCCACTTAAAGTTCATAAGAGCAACTTTCAAAACTGTCCATCAAGGACAACAACATCTCAAGCTAATCCAAGTATTATCTTGTAGTTTATCATCCTAACAACTTAATCAACATACAAAAAGGCTTAAGCACTATTAGTAGGGTGTTATAATCACCTTAACCAATAGAAACACTTGGAATCTCATCCTAACACAGCTCACAACAACCCTTTATTCCAACAAAATCTTGTAGAGGTCTTCTTCCTTCATAACTTGATGTTGGATTATGGTGTATTTATTTGGAATTTGTTTGGAGCCTTGGAGGAATTGTTTGGGAGGGTTTGGAGAGTGTGAGGATGGAAGAAGATCAAAAAATGAGCAAAGCTCATCCCAAAAACGAGATAAAAAAAGGTGAAGGTCAGCCACCGCCATAGTGGGTCCCAAAAGGGAGCTGCTTGCAGTGTTTTCTTAAAACGTAGATAACATTTTGTACAGAGCTCCGGTTGACGAACGGTTTGTTGCATTGAAAAGTAGACACGCTGAATTTGAATTTTGATAGGTTATCCACCCCATAGATCCTTATATACAAGAAGATATACCCCCAGAAAGTTGGGAAAAAATTCGTGTCTAGAATTCTACCTACCTTTCCCCGATTTTCGATGAACTTAATTTCTTCAATTCGTTTAGCTCCTAAACATTACGAGACTTACTTAACACTTGTTTAAAACCTTCCTTAACTTTGATCGACGTACAAAGTACGGGGTGTTGACACCCAACTTTTGACCTCCCGTAATTTATTTTTTAATTTCCCAGGGTCCTTGGATATTAAAGGGAGTGAAATATATATTTTATACAAGTAAAAATGATTTTATAAAGTTATTTGGATAATATTTCGCCATTTCATTGGGCAAAATAATTTCTATAATGCCGTAAATCATTTGGGAATTAATTTACATATTTTTACAATAATTATGAGACATTTGCTAAGATCAATCAAGAGAATGATTTAAAATAATTATTTATTGGTTGTTAAAATCAATTAATAGGCATTTTTACTCTGTCTAATTCAAGAAATCTGACTAATTAAATCAATAATCATTTTACCCCTCAAACTCTAATTCCTACATAATAAATTTACATTTTTGTGATTTTTTTTAAAAATATAATCATGATTAATCAGATGTTTAATTGTGGTTATATTTTAAAATTACTTATTATGTGTTTAGGTATGGCTACAATCGAAATAACCAATTGATTAGTCGATTAAGGCTCTAATTGAAATAGCTAATTTCATGGCTTAATTCAAATAATGGCTATATTCGCAAAATTGAGTCTCTCTATGCAATCAGCCATATTCTAAACTAATTGATTAATTAATTAAATTATGGCTATATTTGAAACGATTTAACTAATAAGATTTTATTTTTGGCTATTTAGTAAAATTGCATATTTTTCCCAATATGCATATATACATAAATATACGCTAATATACGATGTGTATATATGCGTATATCATATATATAGGTGTATATACATTTGGGAAGCCCCTTTTATTTTTAGAATATCGGTCGAGCCCTGTCCAATAAGAACCGCAGCTCGGCCCAATGGAAGCAAGTATAAGAACATAAGTCTCGGCCAAACAAGACCCCTAGAGGGGTCATTTGCCTTCTCAAGGGCTTCAGACAAAACCCTAGCGCTGCCACCCCATCTCTTCTCCCCTCACACGTCACGATTGCCGGAAATGGCAACATTTCAGGCGTGTCAGTCGCGTATCAGTCCTAGCATGGCCAAAACGAGTAGCATTAAATGCAAACTCGTCTCTCTCCACCAATTCTCACCAAACGCTGCCTTACAAGGTAAAATCTACTCCTCTCTCTCTTGCTTTTCCATAATTTATGTTGATACAAGTACGAATCACATTAATTAGCTTTGTTTCGACCTGGACAAATCCTTGAATCTCATTTGTTCTTCAAGAACCGATCGGATCGAGGATGAACAGGCTAAAATCTAGCCTTTCATAGCTATTTCGCGTTAATCTGAGTCGTTCACTCTAAACTCATGCATAATTTTCAGAAAAACGGACTTGTCTCACATCGATTGGGGATTAGGGTTTCGGTCTTTTGAGGTTCTATAAATAGAACCCTCAATTTCAAATAAAAAAAAAGGAAGAAAAAGCTAGACTTTGAGCATTAGGACTCAAGATCAGGGTTCTAGTTAAATTTTGGACTTGACTTTTAAAGTCGAGCCTTTAGTTTCAAAAGTTTAATTCCTTGTTTTTAATTGTTGGTGGTTGAGTTCGAGATTGGAAGCAAAAAGGCTCCAAATCCGTTCTTGTCTCGGCTGCGCAACAAAAAGGTAATTACTTATCATTTTATTGCTTTTCTTTTACTGAGTTTCGATATTAATGTTAGTTGTGTGATATTATGTTTAGATTGTGGTTTGCTTTTCATATTGTTAGATCAAATATTAGCTCATTAGCTTTATGATTCTCATTTCAGACTAGGCTGTTGTTAATAATTCCTTGTTTGTTGTTTAGCCATCTAGATCACTAATGTACTTGTGCACTTTGTTTTGAATCTTAATTATCTTTGTGGTCTAATCTAAATAGGGATTTGTTTTGTTTAGGTTTAACTGAGCCTTGATAGTTGATCACATTAATTAAGAAAAGCTTGGAACAATCAAAGGTTCAGTACAAGCTTAAAATTGGAAGTGGTTTGCTATCTATCAGTTAAATGGTCATGCTAGCCTATTAACTAGGAAAAGTGAAATAACAGCGTCACTCCACTATCTTACGTATAGAGTTTAACAAGTTCAAATTGTCATATTTGTTAGATTGAAATAGGGAGTTAGTCCGACTGCTTAATGGCACCTAAATCCTTTCTTTAAGAACTGTTAACCTGAGTACTACTTCTTGATGAACCTGCTTTGGTGTGGCTTGTCTCACAACCTTGTGTCTTTGAAATTTATCCATGATTGAAGTCCTAAAGAAGTTCATTTAGTTCGAAACAAAAAGGAGGAACCTTAGGATTCAAATCTGATCTTTGACTGCTAAAATGGGTCTAAATGATTTTGATTAATCAATGAGGCAAACTGTAGAAGTCTCGTGACACTCCATTTGGTCCTAAAGGGTTCTATGATGTCAAGTTCCCTTAATGGCTTTAAGCAATGCAGTTAAAGGCTAAGAAAGACTACGGTAAGATATTGACATGACATTGTGCTAATGATGTCTATTGATACTAATCACTTAATCTTAAAAGGATCAGAAGATGTAAAAAGGGAAAATAAAGAGGTCTTAATTGTATTAAGCTCTCGCTTAAAATATGCATATAGATTAGCCACACAATGCTGAAGCTAATTGGTTTAATATCTTCTTTTGTGTAAAACTAAGTAGATTTTGGGGAGTGGAAAATGCTTTGGCCCCTGTGTATAAGTTGGTTTTACCTGAACATATAAATGTCTTGTCTTAAAATAGGTCATCTAGGTGTTGCAATTGGGTATGTTTGGAGCATGTTTTGACCTTAAATTCCCTCACTTAGCTGTAGTAGGACAAGATATGTGCCAGCTAGCATTCTTCTTAATAGTTTGAAACTGGAGCTTCTTACATAGCTCTAACTGCTTCATGAAACTTAATCTGTTAGCTCTAAGAATAAAGAGGAAAAAGGGGGGACGGGATTAGAAGCTTGTCTTTGAATCTGTCTAGCAAGTTGTTTGTGCAATTATTCAGAATTATAGCTCAGTGTGGAATATGAAATGCCATGGTTTAAAGTGAGAATAGCAGAGGTGTTTGGCCTCTCTTGAGACTTGAAGTGTTATCCCTGACCTTGTCTTACTCTAATGAGTGTAAGTTAGTGTGAAGCAAGCAGATGTTTGGCCTTTGAGTTCAGACTAGTCAAGTGTTTGGTTGGGAATTGATTCAATGATGATTTTTGTGGGGTCATAAGTGTTCATGGGCAAGTTATGAACCACTTGACAATAGAAGAGCCTTTTAAAGGCATCTTAAAGAGAGGATTGGGAAGAACCAAGTCCAACTTGGTTCATAGTACCTTCCTCCAAATAAGAGGTGTCATGGCATACTCTATAAGTCTATGGGGTGTGTGTCTGCCAAAAGAATACATACTAACTCTACAATCCTGTCATTGAATCAAAGGGCAAGAGATAAAACTGAACCTGACTTGTGTAAAAAGGATTGTTTAACTAAGCCTAGCATTCTTCTCATCTAAAACTAGTTCAGTTAGTGCCTAACTTATGGAGTCTTAAAAGAATACTGGTAAGAGGTAATAGAAGTGAGCCTGTTCAAATCTAAAATGGACACTAAGTCCTAAAATGGTTGATTCTTTGAACCTTACATTTATGTCCCTTCTCTGAATCTAATAAGCAAAGAATGCATTTAACCTGTTAAGGAACCATGTCATGTGTTTCTGTGCTCTCTTCACATACCCCTATCCTACTTAATTGGGTTCTTTGAAGGACAAATGACCATCTATGGACTACCCTTATCTGTCCAAACTTTTCTAAATCTTATAACTGTTGGATTCTTGTATACATTGCCTAAAGATGTTAAGTCTCATAATCAAACATCTATGACCCTGCATACTGATTCTATGTTTATGCTAAGTATTATTGTAAAGATGTGTTTGGAGTTTGTTGGTGGCCTGATTTAATCTGTGTGATGCCTGGTTGCGGTTAGTTGCCCCTCCCTAATGTTGAATTTTACGAATTAAAGTGCAGGTTTTGCCTTAGCTTAAGTTTGATTATATTGCTAAAAATTGAAAGACGACTAAAGCAAGTTTAAGAGTTAGTCTAAGGATAGACATATATATATATATATATATATATATATATATATATATATATATATATATGGGTTCTAGTAAAAGAGATAGTATTAGCAAGATGTATACATATATATGTGGTATGTCGGCTAGTATACTATGTCTATGTATAAATGCATTGACTGCATATAGGAGTATCTCAACATCGAGAGGATAGAAAGCCCATGATTAAGCTTCAATACTTAATTGATTACGGAATAGTAGGAGTCTGGGCCTGGCCCAATCCAGAATTGATGCGGGGAGCCCATGTCTATAATAGTCCAAACAAGGGAACAAATGGGATTCTCGGGTGGGCTGCCAGGCCCACTCTCTTAACAATACTAGAGTATATATATATATATATATATATATATATATATATATATATATATATATATATATGAATGCTTTTGTTTTACATGTGTATATCATGTATGTATATACTCGTGATAAGTACAGTAATATTCTTCTAACCGATTTCCCCTTTTAATCCTCTCTCCTCCACTGCATGGCCATTTGGGCCAGGTCAAGCCTCCTTGTTGGGCTACGGCCTAACAGGCCTTTCTTTCAGTAAAACCGTCCGATGTGGGCGTGAAAGGGAGGAAAATATACATGTGAACACGTTGAAGGACCAACTATGGGTGAAAATGGTTAACTAGGGGTTTGGTACCCACCTCCCCTCCCCCCCCCCCCAGCCTATCCCTCTCTTTTATTTATAATTATTTCATTCTTATTTTGTATTTGTATAACTTGTAAGAACATCATATTATATTGGAATCCTTTTGATTATGAACTAGCCGTCTTAGGGCAACGGTACATATACCGTTTCGTAGACTTTAAGTCCCTAAAAGATTTGCAAAACCCCGGATTAAATACAACGATTTCCAGATTTAAGTAATAGCAAAACAATTCCTTTAATACAAGTTAAATGGAAACATAAAACATTTTTCAAATCACCAAGCCACATGGCATTTTTACGAGTTTGCTTGCAATAAGTTAAGAATGAGATTTTGTACACAAATTCGACATAAATTTTCTGGGCCAAAAATCCGTATAAAAGAACAAATACATTTTTGGGTCCACGGGCCACTTGATTTACGAAAAGAGAAACTGATGGAATTGGGCTAACCCCATTAAAAATAATCTTTCTTTAAAAGATATATGCATTTTGTCTTTAAGACCGCTTCAAGACAAAGAAATGGTTTATACTCGTACATACGCAGGTGCATAATAATAAAAGCAAACCATTGTTATAAATAAGACTTGATAAAATAAGCAAAATACATTCGTAATATGAGGTTTTAGGATGAGGCGTTCAGACGTAATGTATGAATTGACCTGAGACAAAGTGTGCGGATTAAGTATGAACGTCAAAGAAAAAAAAATACTTATATATATCTTCTTCTTTTAAAACTACTTGACGAATCTTGCAAAAAATACATTATCCTTATATATAAAAGGAGGTTATTATTATCCGGATCTTATAAATACGAACCTACACTACCCTACATATAAAGGGGATACATTCAATTCTTTTCAAATGATATGCAAACAAATGATAAACCTTTCATAAATGAGGGAGATAAAACACAAAATAAGCAGTTCATTTAAATAATCACACACTAAAATTCGAAGGTCAACCGTATAGTACGGATTCTTAATACTAGGGTACCTAACACCTTCCCTAGAGGATCACCAGAACCCTTACCTAGAGCTTTGGATTACGAAAGTTTTTTTCACGTATTTGAATAAACCCTTCAAAACTGGTTTTCTTAATTTCCTAAAAATTAGGTGGCGACTCTTTTTCAAAACAAGTCCGAAAGAGCACCAATAAGTTCTTAGTAGCTTTCCGAGTGCTAACCCCACCCGCGAAATGCAAACCGTAACACGGGGTGTAACACATAGGCCGTCAACGAAGGAATCACACATAAAGAATATAAAGATTGAAAAGAAACACACCAAATGGAACCACACAGCCAACATATATATATATATATATATATATACATCTCATAACCTTAATTCATGCTTCACCTAATACAACGAGTAATCGTTTAATCACATAGAATGTGTAGCGGATCAAGTGAACGAATGAATGCAATGCAATGCACCACTCTTATCATACCATATCATCGTTTATCGACTCAATTCTCATCATATCATTTGGAACCATTTACCTTCGTGTCTTAAGAATATCATTCCATAGAATTCAACATGTACTCATATAATCACATAGAAATGGAGTGTAACAAATGAATGAATGTATGAATGCAATGCACTGGCCAATCCCATACCTAGTACACACTTTCTAGCGGTCATTCTGTTTAGTCATTACCCATGGGGGACTCGTTAGGTCCATATACCTCTCAACGCCAGTACCCTCGGACTTGGTGAGAACCATATAAATCATATCATATATGCACAACTCATGACACCATATCCTGAACCATTTTCCCTTGGGCGATCTTACCTTTTTCCCGATCTAGACGAACATAAGTGCAAATTCACGATAACACGTGTAAATAGAGTCATGAGATAGGGAATGAATGTACGTACATCACGGGTCACATGATATCAACTCAAGATCAAGAAGGATTCCAATTTCATGATATGGACAAGTTATCGTGTGATGAATGCACAATGAATCAATATTACCACTAATCAATAAAACATGGCTATCATAGCCCAAATAAGCAACAACCATACCAACCTAAGTGGATTTATCACCACAACTAATGCCCGTAGGTCTAACAGGCTTTCCCCGTCACAACATCCTAACATGCAACAATTTCTCGAACAAATACACCGGTACTCACCCAAGTGTTCATCACAACCACTAAAGTGGGACCCCCTTCCCACGCCCAATACCCCTTCAACATTTATAGACAATATGCGTCCTTCTATCGGAGTCTAAAGAGTAAACATTAACCTACCTCAAAGCCGAGCGGGAGCCACGAACACTCAAACCTGAGCCTTCTCCTTTTGAAGAGCCTCCGAGCGAGCAAACTCTATCAAATACAAATTCTACCTTAACATACGAGTCCGTAGACACCTATATTGTTATCTTAATAATTCGGGTAAAAAAGGTCACCTAAAAAGCCTATCCCGAGCCCCGAAGGTCAATACAGTAATTTAGTTACAAAATAGGGTTCAATAGAGTTAAAATAGTATTCTATGAGGTTAAACGAGTCTAATGGTACCCATATTACTAGACTTCTATTTGGAACCCCTAATCGAACCCAAAATAGTCAAATCCAAGCTCCAAGGGTAAAACTAAAATTTCATTGCAAAATTAGGTCCAATATAGTTTAAATAGTACTCTGTGAGTTTAAACAAGTCCAATGATACCCATATTGCTATACTTTGATTTGGAACCCAAAAAGGTAACCCCCAGCCTACATGGGAAAAACTGGAATTTTATTTCAAAATTGGTTTACCATAGCTTAATTAGCCTAAATCCAAAAACACCCATCATCTTGATACTCAAATCCATAATTTATCACTTTTCAACTTTTGGGTTCGAAACCCCAATTTTTCCCAACCAATCACTGATAAAAATGATAACCAATGGAAATAATCATGAGAAATATGAAAATAAAGGTTAGATACTTACCCCCTCATTGAGGCGAGAACAGCACTGCAAAAATCTTCTCAAACGGAGCTCTAGAACTCAAGATATGATGAAAATACCAAATATTTCGGATCTGTTCAATTTAAACAGTGTCCGGTCATTTTTCCTTCTTCGCCTTCGCGAAGAGAAAATTTTCACGTTGACCAATCAATCCAAAAATCCTTCTTCGTGTTCGCTAGACCCTCCTCGCTTTCGCAAAGCATAAATTCTCGCACTAGAAGCCAACAATTTTCCTGATACTAAAATGGGCATAACCCCCTCATACGACGTTGATATTCGATGATCCTTTTTCCTATGGTTCCGTAATCACGATACAGATCTAATGGTTCAATCAAAGCATAAATAAAATGTCGTTTACTCAATATGGTACCCTTTATGGCTAAAGAAATGATGCCGAAACTTCAAACACGAGCGCAACTCAACCTAAATCCATCCAAAACTCGTCGGAATCTCACCACAACTTGCAGACAAGTCCCAAATCATCATACGAACATGTTGGAACTTTCAAAACATCGACCTAGGATTGTCTTGAATAGGAGTTGACCGTGGTCAACTCCTATTCCTTAACTAGTTTGTCACGACCCCAAATTACAGGTAGTGTGGTCACCTGCCTTATCCCACCTGGCAGGCGAACCCTTATCAAATACTTCCTTAATAAAATTGTTTTACCACTTGATACCACAATATTGAATAGAATAAGTAAATAAAATGCCTTTCTAGTAAAATCCACACCTTACAATTTTAACAATACAAATTCCTCGGACCTAGTCTAAACGTGTACAAGAGCTTCTATGACATACAAGAATGGACAAGTAAAAATAAAATAATGACACAGCTTCTGTCTGGAAAGAGATAGACAAAAGCTGCCGGAGGATATCTACCGTTGCAACATAATGAAACCTCCAAGCAATTTCCTGAAAACACATCTACACCCCGAAAGGAATGTAGCAAGAGTAGTATCAGTACACCACACGCACTGATAAGCATCATAAGCCGAATAAGACTAGTTCACGCAATATAATGTAAAATTAAACAGAATAAACACATATGTTAAATAACGGTTACGCTTAATAACTATTCCCACTAAGTAAAAGTTTATCATGAAATTACTCGGAAAACCTCTATTACTATCACCTACAACTCACATATAAAGGGCTAACGTAACCCAACCGCCTTATCTATTTCGCAGACTTCCAAACATCCATATCTCGAAGATAAGAAATCGGTACAACACTTCATGACGCTTCGTCTTACCGGAACTGATTAACCTTCCCCTTACCTCCCACAATATAAGGAACTTACTAAACTAACGGGTAGACACAATGATATAACGACTCTAGACAATCCTCAACGGCCATCTATTATCAACTACTCCTTACAATAAATACAACAACCCATGAATATCAGACGCCCCATTTACGTATTTCATACTTAGCCTTTCCTAACGTAGACACTAAATGCATGAAGAACCCAACTACTTTACATACGAACAAGTTTAACTCTGAAGTCCCGAAGGTGAGTCATACCTTAATATAATGCCATGAGACTCGTGAACACCATCACACAGAATATATATTTATATACATACTAAAAATTACAGAAGTAAAATAAAATAAATATAGTTTCTCACCAACCATGTACACACATGCTAAATGGTAATGTTTTTCTCAAATAATGATGACTTGCAGGGGACCCATGGTGTCTATGTGCCACTCGTTTCGAAACAAACCTCGGACCACGAGCTCACAATAAGGCTACATTGTCACCCCTTGTCAAATGTGCCTTACATAGATGTATATGTTCCATCTTCAATTACTATCAGTATTATTCATCACAATGTATTATTAATAACTGTCATTACAAGTTATTATCCATAAAGTCTTAGTTTGAACATATCAAATCATAAATATGCAGTAATGTCAGAATCAATGTCGTACCTATCGAATTACCACAAGTCATACTGTATCTCGATATTACTCAAGCAAGCCCATAATAGGAGTTACTATAGTAATGTATGCACGGCCTAACGTGTCGTAGTCCGTCTATACTAAGACCAATTTATAAGCCTAAGAATCACAACTTCTCTAGACCCTTTATGATCACCCATGCAACCGCTAATATCTTTCCTAGAACAGTTAACTAAATTTCTCACCGCTACAAGCCTTGTTTAATACTAACCATGTCATCCTATCGTATGTCCAACCAAATTTCTTGTCCGAAGATCTAAATTATGCTTTCTCCTGTTAATTCTACAGCATATATACGTTTCGCTAATCAAAGTCTTACTCAAGTAAATCATAACCTACCTCGATGCTAAGTAGCTATCACAAGCGTCGTGGAGTCTTCTTCTATCGCAATTCGAATCGAAGCCTTGACAGCGAATTCTAAGAATTCCACGAACCTGAGAACAAGAGTTAAAATGAAGCATGAATATTAATCTAGATTCCATGGTGATTAATGTTTCTACGTCGTTTACGAACAATTCTCCTTTTATTAATCCTGAGGGCAACTTACTACGGGAAGGATTATCTTTACGAATTCTTAGCAATTAAAATGAGTGCGGGCTTACCTTGACGAAGTCTCCGAATGTTCCATCGAAATATCTTCAGGAGGTAGCCTAGGATAGGGTTTTGAAGAAAAGTGGGACAAACCCCGGAATAAGCTATATATATCTTTTTTATTCTTGCCATCTTTGTTGCAGCGATGGGCTTTTCGCTGCAACGAACTCGCTGCGGCGGTCTCTGCACCACTGCAGTAAATGGTTTTTATCCGAGCTCGCGAGTTTTGATTTCTCAGGATTTGATCACGATTTACGCAACACTTCTAAGAAAACTTATCTTTTAATCCCCTTGAAACTTGGTTTTGAATATGGACCGCAGAAGGTTTCAATAACGACTAAGCAGGTCTTTACATCAGATATCAATTGAACAACCATTAGTCCCCGAGCGATCTAGCGTGGTGGAGGAACTGGAAAGTCATATTATTGTATGTGTCGTGGGTGCAAAATTTTAACAGTGTCCTATGGTCGCCTTATTTTTTCACTTTGGTCTGGGTCTTTTAGGGTTGCACACGTCATTGGGGAAGCAGACTTGGAACACATAGCACGAACCCGTGTCTCGGTGAAAAGGCAAAAATTTGAGGGCAAGGGTCGCTGCAACGGTGGGATTCCTTGCTGCAGCAAAGAGAGGGTCGCTGCAGTGAACGACCCTTTGCAGCATATATAAAGTTTGGGAGGAGGTTCATTTCCCCTCCCCTCCTATATTCACTCTGTTTGGTCGTTACCCTTCCCACTCCCCACGAAATTCTCTTCATCCCATCCCCTTCTCAGTCCATTAATCTTCCCCCTACCTCTATTTGAACTACCCTCCCTCTCCCAATTCTCCCACATTCTCAAAACCAGGACAAACACAATTCCTACAGCAAAGGTCACACTCTTTAGGAAATTTCATCAACTTTTCATCTTTTCTAAGGTATGTTTCACATTCCTCTGCTCTATTTTTTGATTCTACATGCTTGATTTTGAAATTTCTCGTGGTTGTTACTAGTTAGTGTAACTGTGTTGGGATTGGTGGAAGAAATTTTGATTTGTTTGAAAGATGGTTTTGTGACCGACATGGGTGGGAGATTTTAGATTGTAACTAGTTATTTAACATTCACATGGCCTTAGAATTATGTTCTACTTAAGATCTTCTTGAAAATGGAGGCAATACCATGTTGGGGTGGTGGGTGTAGTGATGGGTGCAATTTTGGGTATTTGCTTGAAATCTGAAGCCTAAATGTTGTTGAAATGATGTGCTATAGTGTCACACCCCGATCTTACTAGGGTGTGATGGGCACCCGACCCCATATTCGGAGCCAGAACGGGCCATGAGACTCTTATTACTCACATATTCTCTTTTGGATTCTTAAATCAAATGAAAGTAAAATACATAGTAAAATTTTCAAAATCTTTTTGTCGTTTCTCAAATTAAACACGATTACCGTAAGCGTAAGGACTTTATAACATAATGTATAATAAAAACATTTCGACTAGTGGGGCCGTTTTCAAAACTGACACTCTAGACCCACGACTACGTCTCGCAAAGTCTCTAACTTCGAACAACCGCACAGCACACATACCTCGACTCGACAGACTCCAGAACAAATGGAGTTCTACTAACTCCGCCGAACGTCTTCTCAGAATTCGCTTCACTATCTCGCGGGTACCGCGCGGCATTAAACGCGAGCCGCCCACAAGGGCGTCGATGCAGCAATGTACCGAGTATGTAAGGCATGAACAATAACGTAGTGAAGTGAGTATACATATGAATAATATCCATACAAAAACATAGAACATATCATGAGGCTAAGAAAGTAACTCGTACATGTGAATGCATACAGAGCTGTATGCCACGCATGCTTATTCTTTCCTTTGAAAACATTTCTTTCCGTATACATGTGAAAATAGAACATGTCATAGCGCTAACGACGTCGGCTCACACATATGTCCCGCGTCCGGATGGAGGTTACGCGGCCCGACTGTGGCAATGCGTCCTATAGCGCAACATGTCTCCCTTTCCCCATATCCCCCATATACATATACATATGTCATATACATATACTATATAAGCGTACGGTGAGAGCCCCGAAAAGCATGTATCTATCGGAGTGACGTAAGGTCGGTAACCTCCGATGATGCATGGAATATTATGGGCGTGGTGCCCCCTCATATCAAGGCACAATTAATACTTAAGGCGAGACTAACAATGGAGAGTAACATCATGATAAAAACATGGAATAGGATCGTAAGGCATCGTTTTATATACTAGAGATCTTTAAAATAGTCATTATCCATAAGTAGAGTTGAGAAATCAAGAAATAACTTAACATTCTCATTTTGTCTTATCCATGGTAGGAACGTATCCTCGACATATTCGTCATAGACGTTTTCTCATATTTGTCATCATCGTTGTCATTATAAAATCATATTCGTCGTTTTAGTCATAAAACTCTCAACCTCTTAAAACTTGGTTTTTGAAAAGTATGGACATTTGAAAAACAACTATGAACTTATTAGGAAAAGACTTATACCTTGGAGTCATAGGCTCCTAATTTTTGCAAGCAAGGAAGATATAAAAACATTTAAGACATTATAACGTGGGAGTCATGCCTTTTAAAGAAAAGAGACGAGCCTCACATACCGTGTCCGCGCCTTACTAGATACGCTTGTCCGGACTTGTTAGTCTACATTCAAGAAAATTGATGCAACCATTAGATTCATTACTAAGCACACTTGTCTTGATTTTTCAAATAAATTACTTATGATGCGAAATTTGGCAGCATCTCCCTCAGAATACAATTCATCCCCGAGATCTTACTCGGCCCAAATCATCAACAACAAACCCGAGAATGGAACTCGCCAAAGCGATAACAATGCTAGCAATTATTCTAGCAACACTTCAATATTCAATTCAATTCACAAAATATTCAAGCAACCCAATTAATACATACTTCCACCCGAAATCTCACAACCACCAAAGTCAACAACGCATTACTTCCTTCCAAATTTATGAGTTATATCGACAATCCATATCAACAACCATGCATTAACAACATTACTCATGCAATGTAAGAATTCAAGCTAATGCCGCATCGATCACTTCTTCAACATTCCGATAATGGTTATAACTTCACTTTTAAGCCATCAAACCTTCATTTATCATTATGACATTCACAATTCAACAACTAAAATATTAAATAGAGTCAATTCACTACAACTTGCCAAACCACCTATCATTTGGCCACAACAACCACATACATATTCTCATGAGAGTTTTTCATCCGTTTCTATACATTACATTACAACGACAACAACAACCAACATGCTACATAAAATTAATCCATTCTTTTCTACACAACACAACCATGCACGGTCAATACTACACACACACGGTTACTACCCAACATCTATACCTTCATGATTTTCACCCATTTTTACATACTACATCACGCACAATCATCCAACACTATACATGTACGGCCACTCACCAACACACATATTTTCATATATTTCGTCCATTTCTTCACTCTCTACATATAAAAACCATCCACAACATACAAAAGAAGATGAAACCATACCTTCTTCCACTTAGTTCTTAACTTCGCTAGAGTTGTGCCTTGCAAATGAATGATTTTCTTGTTCCAACAACCACTCCATGTTAATTAGGGCCTTCAACTTGCTTGGAATACTAGAGCAATAATTTTTCTTGATCAACTTCATGAAGTCAACCCTCCATAGCCATGGCCGAGTGGCCCCTAATTTTTGCTTGGAGTTTTTTCTTGAATTTTTCATGACAATTATGTCTTGCTTGGTAGGCTCTCTCTCTTATATATAAAGTTCTTATAGGCATGTGAGGGGCACATGCCCTCTTCTCCATTCTTCTTGAATTTTCCAAAATAATTAAAGAAGACTAAGTGTCTTCTTTTGTAACTTTAGTCCATATGTCCTTATAATTTATAATTAGCCCCCATTAAATATGAAATGGCCACATGCCTCCCTTCTTCCTTTTTCTAGAAATTTCTTCCTTTTTCTTGAAATTTCCTTAAATTAAAACAAGATGACCACTTGTCTTTTTATAAATTTTGGTCCATATAAGAGTGGGACCCACATATACACATACACACACATGGCCAAGTCTTGGCTTGGTCTAGAATTTTCAAGACAATTTTTGTGAAATTCCCATTTTGCCCTTAGCCTTCTATAATATTACCATGAACCCTTTAGTAAATATCCCTTTTTACCCTTGGCCTTTTCCAACATTTTCATACTAATAAGGTTCATAAATAATATTCACAACCCACTTGTACATTAAAATAATTTTGGAAATAGTCTTGCCTTTAACTTCTCGCAATTATCCCGAATTATCCAAGCGTACGAAATATGGGTTATAACATCCTCCCTTAGAACATTCGTCCTCGAATGTTCAATCGATCTTATGGGGTCTCGTAGCACTTCGGGGGGTTCCTTTCATAGTCCTTTCCTTCATGCTCACTCCTTAACTTTTACCCTATTTCCCTTATGGTCGAACTCCTCGGTCTTTACATGAGTCCTCATTCCGTGTCATAGGTTTCCTAATCCTTCGCACCAACTTGTTCCTACTTCTTTCTCATGTATTCTTTTGATAGGCCGATATGCCTTAAACCACGGCTCGAGGAGCTACAATATGTTCTCCCCTCCTTTAAGGGGTTCCTTATATGCCAATGATCCTTTTATGAAGTCTTCGTCTATACCTTATTCCTCGTCTTTCTTCCCAACTCTGTGTCTAACATGTCGGAAACTTCTAATCCTAAGTTTTCTTTTTACTTTCTGTCCTTGTCGTCCCTCTATCCATATTTCCATACCTTACTATTCACTATTCGTTTTCTCCTTGCTTCGCTCACTTACTCAAAAATTTCCTTAACTACACCTTCCGTTGCGGTCGTGCGTCCATGTTTCGCCTTGCCTTAGCATAGAATCCTTACAATTTTTACTTTCTTCATCCTTATTCATCGAGTCCTTAACTACATTTATGATGCTATAACCGAGCGGTCTCCTATGCACGTTCTCTCCATTTATTCTGTTTCCGCTAAGATCAAATCCTTCAGACTTCACATGAATTCTTATTCCACACCTTCAACTTCCACTCGACAATATCGACCCATTACCTTTATATATCTTTCAATACCGAAGTCTTACAACACCGCCACTAAACTTAGTCATTCCTTTTCTTACTTCACATTTCCTTGTCACGGTTACTATTCTTTTAGCCTCACTTATCGCAATTAGTTCTCGAATCCAATACATTCCTCTCCTGTCTTCTTTTACCACACTCTATCCCCTTTTCACATGCTTATTTCGAGTCCTTTCCCCAATAGCCTCGTGTTTTGCCGGTAGTTTTTCTCGGGAGCTTCACTTCGAGGTTCCTTACCTTTCTCTTTCTTCCGTCACTTTGATCTCTTCATTTTCCATCTACTCACTCTCTTTCTTTTCCAAATATCGTTATACTAGAATTTCCAATTTCAACCTATAGTGAAATAATAACGTACTTACTTTGCAACACTTGTACCATTTATTCTTGCGGTTACTCGATCTTCGGTACCCTTGCTTGGTTGATGCTTTTATATCGTAGCTTCGATTGCGGGACTCACATGTCCACCGATACAATCATATGCGGGATATCCTACACCTTCATATATATATATATATATATATATATATATATATATATATATATATATATATATATATATATATATAAATATCTCCATATCTCATCGTTCAAGCCTACCCTAATTCCAAAGCGTGATGCCTTCACTGTCTCTTCGCCGAGCAAGTCGCCTCGTCCTACGCGTCTTCTTATGGTCTCCAACCATCCCGTACGCTCTAGTTTCCCTTAGGCTACCCCTAACTTCTCATTTGTCTCTTAGGTTTGAATATATCGAATTTCTCGCATACTTCCCGGGGTCACCCATCATAGAATTGCTCCCCATTGAGCACGCTTAACCTAGAAACTTTGGTGGATCCGGTGCCTTAATGCGATATAATCGCGTCCGCTCCCTTCCATGACCTTTATTACGATGCGGAGCAATTTAAAGCCTTACCGATTTCGGGACATTTTCGTAACACGTCCTTCTTTTACAATTCTGTTTTACCCTTTTCGGTTCCGAATGTTCACCTTCCACGCGTGTGTGTGACTACTTCTATCCGGATCTCAGATTCCCGATGGTAGTGATCGTACCTTCATCGCCATGCCAAATCCATAACCTTTCGAAACGTCGCATTTGCTTATTGTCTACGTTTATCGTATTTCCTTTCCGCGTTTCTTCCTTAGACGTACCCGTTACGGTAGTGACCTCCTTTACCATGCCTACTATTCAAAATCCGTGCGTCGCCAAATATCGATAACACCTCGCGAACATACGGCCTTATGACACATTCCGGTCGTCCAGTCTTCCGATTTCGGGTGACGAGAACAATTACGTTAGGACTTACCTCTATGGCCTTCCATAGCATCTCGCTTTCTTCCATCGTACGTACGGCTTATATAGGAAAATCTTATTTCTTATGACTTGGCTCTATCGCACGATCACGGGACGAAAGAAGGTCAACAATTCCTAGATGCCCCGCGACCTCACGTTTATAAATGTGGCCGGTTTCACACCCGTACACGGGACTCTCACCGGACACGACTTTGCAGACAACCCTTAGGACAGACCTGCTCTGATACCACTTTGTCACACCCCGATCTTACTAGGGTGTGATGGGCACCCGACCCCATATTCGGAGCCGAGCGAACCCACGGACTCTTATTACTCACATATTCTCTTTGGATTCTTAAATCAAATGAAAGTAAAATACATAGTAAAATTTTCAAAATCTTTTTGTCGTTTCTCAAATTAAACACAGTCTGTAAGCGTAAGGACTTTATAACATAATGTATAATAAAAACATTTCGACTAGTGGGGCCGTTTTCAACCGACACTCTAGACCCACGACTGTACGCAAAGTCTCTAACTTCGAACAAAGCTACGCACACGTACTACGACTCGACGGGACTCCCGAGAACAAATGGGTCTACTAACTCATTGGAACGTCTTCTGTAATGGCTTCTACTCATCTGGTGTACCTGCGCGGCATGAAACGCAGCTCCCACAAAAAGGGGCGTCAGTACGAGCAATGTACTGAATATGTAAGGCATGAACAATAACGTAGTGAGGAGTATACATATGAATAATATCCATACAAAAACATAGAACATATCATGAGGAAGAAGAAAGTAACTTTTGTACGTGTGAATGCCCCTAGGGCGGATGCCATGCATGCTTATTCTTTCCTTTGAAAACATTTCTTTTCCGTATACATGTGAAAATAGAACATGTCATAGCGCCGAACGACGTCGGCTCACCCATATATGTCCCGCGTCCGGGATGGAGGTTACGCCAGCTGACCAGGTGGCAATGCGTCTATAGCGCAACATGTCTCCCTTTCCCCATATCCCCCATATACATATACATATGTCATATACATATACCATATAAGCATGCGGGAGAGCCAAAGAAAGCCATGTATCTATCGGAGTGACGTAAGGTCGGTAACCTCCGATGATGTTATGGAATAGCCATGGGCGTCGTGCCTCACCTTGAAACACAATTAATATAAGGCGAGACTAACAAGGAGAGTAACATCATGAGAAAACATGGAATAGGATCGTAAGGCATCGTTTCATATACTAGAGATCTTTAAAATAGTCATTATCCATAAGTAGAGTTGAGAAATCAAGAAATAACTTAACATTCTCATCTTGTCATATCCATGGTAGGAACGTATGCTCGACATATTCGTCATAGACGTTTTCTCATATTTGTCATCATCGTTGTCATTATAAAATCATATTCGTCGTTTTAGTCATAAAAGCTCTCAACCTCTTAAAACTTGGTTTTTGAAAAGTATGGACATTTGAAAAACAACTATGAACTTATTAGGAAAAGACGTATACCTTGGAGTCATAGGCTTCTAATTCTTGCAAGCAAGGAAGATATAAAAACATTTAAGACATTATAACGTGGGAGTCATGCCTTTTAAAGAAAAGAGACGAGCCTCACATACCTGTGCCGCGCCTTACTAGATACGCTTGTCCAGACTTGTTAGTCTACATTCAAGAAAATTGATGCAACCATTAGATTCATTACTAAGCACACTTGTCTTGATTTTTCAAATAAATTCGCTTATGATCTGCTGAAATTTCGGCAGCATCTCCCCTGTAAATACACCATCCCCGAGATCTTACTCGGCCCAAATCATCAACAACAAACCCGAGAATGGAACTCGGCCAAAGCAATAACAATGCTAGCAATTATTCTAGCAACACTTCAAGATTCAATTCAATTCACAAAATATTCAAGCAACCCAATTAATACATACTTCCACCCGAAATCTCACAACACCACCAAAGTCAAAACGCATTACTTCCTTCCAAATTTATGAGTTATATCGACAATCCATATCAACAACCATGCATTAACAACATTACTCATGCAATGTAAGAATTCAAGCTAATGCCGCATCGACTTCTTCAACATTCCGATAATGGTTATAACTTCACTTTAAGCCATCAAACCTTCATTTATCATTATGACATTCACAATTCAACAACTAAAATATTAAATAGAGTCAATTCACTACAACTTGCCAAACCACCTATCATTCGGCCACAACAACCACATACATATTCTCATGAGTTTTTCATCCGTTTCTATACATTACATTACAACGACAACAACAACCAACATGCTACATAAAATTAATCCATTCTTTTCTACACAACACAACCATGCACGGTCTAATATTACACACACACGGTTACTACCCAACATCTATACCTTCATGATTTTCACCCATTTTTACATACTACACTGCCCACAATCATCCAACACTATACATGTACGGCCACTCACCAACACACATATTTTCATATATTTCGTCCATTTCTTCACTCTACTACATATAAAAACCATCCACAACATACAAAAGAAGATGAAACCATACCTTCTTCCACTTAGTTCTTCAACTTCGCTAGAGTTGTGCCTTGCAAGAATGAATGATTTTCTTGTTCCAACAACCACTCCATGTTAATTAGGGCCTTCAACTTGCTTGGAATACTAGAAGCAATAATTTTTTCTTGATCAACTTCATGAAGTCAATTCTCCATAGCCATGGCCGAGTGGCCCCTAATTTTTGCTTGGAGTTTTTCTTGAATTTTTCATGACAATTATGTCTTGCTTGGTAGGCTCTCTCTTATATATATAGTTCTTATAGGCATGTGAGGGGCACATGCCCTCTTCTCCATTCTTCTTGAATTTTCCAAAATAATTAAAGAAGACTAAGTGTCTTCTTTTGTAACTTTAGTCCATATGTCCTTATAATTTATAATTAGCCCCCATTAAATATGAAATGGCCACATGCCTCCCCTTCTTCCTTTTTCTAGAAATTTCTTCCTTTTTCTTGAAATTTCCTTAAATTAAAACAAGATGACCACTTGTCTTTTTATAAATTTTGGTCCATATAAGAGTGGGACCACATATACACATACACACACACATGGCCAAGTCTTGGCTTGGTCTAGAATTTTCAAGACAATTTTTGTGAAATTCCCATTTTGCCCTTAGCCTTCCATAATATTACCATGAACCCTTTAGTAAATATCCCTTTTTACCCTTGGCCTTTTCCAACATTTCCATACTAATAAGGTTCATAAATAATATTCACAACCCACTTGTACATTAAAATAATTTTGGAAATAGTCTTGCCTTTAACTTCTCGCAATTATCCCGAATTATCCAAGCGTACGAAATACGGGTTATAACATATAGGGCGTAAACTACATGCATGTTAACATATTACTCGATCTAGGCTGAATTTTTTTGGTATTTGGTTGAAATTTCAAGGCTCCATTTTTTAAAAAGAGGGTTTTTCTCGTTGTGGAAGATGATGGGTTCGCTGCAGTGGACCTGCCACGACATGCCAAGGTCTCGTGGCTACGGCAAAAATAGGGTGGGGTCTTTTCGTCCCTGGTGGCCCGTGTCAAGCTATCACGATCTCGCTACAGCTATCAACTCACCGCTGCAGCGAAGTAGTTTGAGCAGAAACTCAAGTACATGATTTTACTCCAGCTTTACTCGATTTTCTCCGTCTTAATGTTATTCCACTCAGTGTTGGTAGGGGACTAACGTTTTTTCTTCTTATAGGTACTTGTTCTCACTGCACTATGGCCCAAGGTCAAAATGCTCCTCCCGCGGCCCTAGCCCAAGCTGCCCCTCTCCCCTACAATAGGTTTGTCTCCCCCCAATGTAAGACACGTTTCCTAGAGCAAAAAAAGAAGGGAATTTTGGTAGCAAGAGGATTTATCATGGACCGGGTGGACGAGCTTGCCCCTAAGTTTTACCGCCTCCTTCACGAGATCAAATGGACTAAGCTAGCGGATTTCTCGGGTAAATATAACGCATACTGGGTTAGAGAGTTCTATGCTATGCTTCTTACGGCGGACTAGACTTCCCCCAACCCGGTGATTCAGTTTCGGCGTGTTACGGTGCCATTTGGTCTTGCAGTGATCAATGATATTTATGGGCTTGACGACCACCCAGAGGATGCGTTGAAAGCCAAGGATCAAGAGGGCAATGGTCAGTGGATAGTGGACACCTTGGTGATAGAGAGGAAGAGGAGGAACATTACTTAGGTAAACAGCCGGACTTGGGTCAAGTCCCGCCATTTTACTGCCGAGGCTCGGAGATGGCTGAACATTGTAGCACGCAGAATCCATCCTTCAAGCAACACTTATGATGTCACCTACCCCCGGGCACTTGTGGTGTCTTGTGTGCTAGATGGGGTGCCGATGAATGTGGGCAGTCAGTTGATCCTGGAATTAAGTGCTTCATGGACAAGCCGGGGGCGAGTTTGTTGTTCCCTTCCCTCATTACTATGCCATGTGAGCTGCCCAATGTTCCTAGGGAGTGTAATGATTTGTGGGTCCATTCTGATGTTGACTTCGATCCACTGAGGGTGAAGGGCTCCCAAAGCCGAGGCAAGAAGAGGAAGGTTGACACGAGTGACGAGGATAGCGATGATTCCGAGGAGGGAGGGAACAAGGTTGATACTTCACAGCCCCAAAGCCCTCTTGAGCAGATTGAGACCCAGCTATAGGGTATAAAGAATGCGATGACTGGTGGGTTGCAGAGCTCTTTTGAGGTAGGGCCATCGAGTGGTGCTGCTGGTACAGGTGGCACTCAGACTAATATGCAGGACTCAGTGGACACTCTTCAGAGTGTATATGGCTCTTTGGCTGAGGCTCACAGGGAGCTCCGTCAGGAACTGGATAGGGAGAAAGCGAAGAACAGGGCTCGGGACAAGCTATTTCTCTATATGTGGAAGGGCATCAAGGGTATTTTGAAGACGATCAAGCCGCGAGCGAAACTTCCCAAAGCGGTCAAGACCGATACCCAACAGTTCTCCTTCCTTAGCAGGTCTGGTCTTGACACCGATGGCTCTAGTAGCTAGAGTGTTGGTGGAGATGAGGCAACCAGTGGCCCCGGAAACTAATGACACCCCCTCTTTTAAGCATGGTTTTCTTAGCCCGTGTAGGTCTTTTAATTTTAGACAAGGGCTTTGTTTGTTTTTGGCATGTTTGGACAATTTTCATTTGTTGTGCTCGTATTTTTTTGGATATTTGTGTTGTTTTGGTGGCTGTAGACAATGGCCCTCGTTCAGCATGGGTTTTTCATGAATGTTTGTTTTTAGAATTGTTGGTGTTTTCTTGGTTTGTTAAATTGCATAGGTTGGAAAATTTGTGAGAACAAGTTCTGGTCACTGGTCGCGTGCTTCATTGCAGCGGACGCCTTCTCGCTGCAACGGTCCCGTTATGATGAAAAAGTGCTTCGTGACAACGACTAAGAAAGACATAGGGGTCCGCTGTAGCGGACGTTGTCTCGCTATGACGAACCCACTGCAACGAGCCTACCATCGCTGCAACGAAAATGATGGGGCAGGGCTATTCGTTTGTCCACTCAATACGGCATAACACCCGAACTCATTTGTTTAACCTTATACATAATCGCATAGATCATAACGTCCTTAACACGATGCTACAGATAGACACCCATTGACCTTGCCAGACACCAATTCGACTTACCGTGATACCAATTGGAATCGTCTACATACCAATTAGGCTAAACTAGGGAGTTCGAATGACCGAGATAGCACAATAGGAAGGAAAGAAAAGATGAATTGCTAGATGTCCCATAGCCTCCCGTGGATGGGTACGGACGTCATCGCACCATTCCACGAGACTCTACTAGACATTGCTCTTGAACTCGTGAGACCGGTAACCTAGGTTCTGATACCAACTATCATGACCCTAAATTACAGGTCGTGCGGGCACCTGCCTTATCCCACCTGGTAGGCGAAACTTTACCAAATACTTCCTTAATAAAACCATTTTACCACTTGATACCACAATATTGAATAGAATAAGTAAATAAAATGTCTTTCTAGTAAAATCCACACCTTACAATTTTAACAATGCAAATTCCCCGGACCTAATCTAGACGTGTACAAGAGCTTCTATGGCATATAAGAATGAACAAGTAAAAATAAAATAATGACACAGCTTCTGTCCGGAAAGAAATACACAAAAGCTGTCGGAGGATATCTACTGCTGCAACATAATGAAACCTCCAAGCAATTTCCTAAAAACACATCTACACCCCGAAAGGAATGTAGCAAGAGTAGTATCAGTACACCACATGCACTGGTAAGCATCATAGGCCGACTAACATTAGTTCACGCAATATAATATAAAATTAAACAGAATAAACACATATGTTAAATAACGGTTACACTTATTAACAATTCCCACTAAGTAACTGTTTATCATGAAATTACTCAGAAACCCTCTATTACTATCACCTACAACTCACATATAAAGGGCTAACGAAACGCAACCGCCTTATCTATTTCATAGACTCCCAAACGTCCATATCTCGAAGATAAGAAATTGGTACAACACTCCATAACGCTTCAGCTTATCGGAACTGATTAACCTTCCCCTTACCTCCCACAATATAAGGAACTTACTAAACTAACGGGCAGACACAATGATATAATGACTCTAGACAATCCTCAGCGGCCATCTATTTATCAACTACTCCTTACAATAAATAAATAAAAAAACCCATGAATATTAGACACCCCATTTACGTATTTCATATTCAACCTTTCCTAACGTAGACACTAAATCCATAAAGAACCAAACTAGTTTACCTACGAACAAGTTTAACTCTGAAGTCCCGAAAGTGAGTCATACCTTAATATAATTCCATGAGACTCGTGAACACCATCACACAGAATATATATTTATATACATACAAAAATAATTACGGAAGTACAAAAAAATAAATGTAGTTTCTCACCAACCATGTACACACATGCTAAATGGTAATGTTTTCCCCACATAGTCATGACCTGCAGGGGACCCATGGTGTTTATGTACCACTCGTTTCGAAACAAACCTTGGACCATGAGCTCACAACAAGGCTACATCGTCACCCTCGATCAAATGTTCCTTACGTAGATGTATATGTTCCATCTTCAATTACTATCAGTATTATTCATCACAATGTATTATTAATAACTGTCATTACAAGATATTATCCATAAAGTCTTAGTTCGAACATATCAAATCATAAATACGCAGTAATTTCAGAATCAATGTCGTACCAATCGAATTACCACAAGTCATACTAGATCTCGATATTACTCATGCAAGCCCACAATAGGAGTTACTATAGTAAAGTACGCACCACCTAACGTATCGTAGTCTGTCTATACTAAGACCAATTTATAAGCCTAACAATCACAACTTCTCTAGACCCTTTATGATCACCCATGCAACTGCTAATATCTTTCCTAGAATAGTTAACTAAATTTCTCACCGCTACAAGCCTTGTTTAACACTAACCATGTCATCCTATTGTATGTCCAACTGAACTTCTTGTCCGAAGACCTAAATCATGCTTTCTCCTGTTAATTCTACAACTTATATACGTTTCACTAATAAAAGTCTAACTCAAGTAAATCATAACCTACCTCGATGTCGAGCAGCTGTCACGAGCGTCGTGGAGTCTCCTTCTATCGCAATTCCGAACTGAAGCCTTGACAGCAAATTCTAAGAATTCCATGAACCCCAGAACAAGAGTTAAAATCAAACATGCATAATTAATCTAGATTCCATGGTGATTAATGTTTCTGCGTCGTTTACAGAAATTTCCCCTTTTTTTAATCCTGAGGGAAACTTACTACGGGAGGGATTATCTTTACGAATTCTTAGCAATTAAAATGAGTGAGGGCTTACCTTGACGAAGTCTCCGAATGTTCCATCAAAATATCTTCAGGAGGCAGCCTAGGATAAGGTTTTGAAGAAAAGTGGGACAAACCCCGAAATAGGCCATATATATATCTTTCTGATTTTTGCCATCTTCGTTACAACGATGGGCTTTTCGCTGCAACGAACTCGCCATCGCTGCAGCGAATGATTTTTATCTAGGCTCACGAGTTTTGATTTCTCAGGATTTGATCACGATTTCAATTTTACGCAACACTACTAAGCAAACTTAGCTTTTAGTCCCCTTGAAAGATGGTTTTGAATATGGACCGCAGAAGGTTTCAATAACGACCAAACGGGTCGTTACAAGTTTCTCAACCAATGACCCAAATCACACCCGAACCCTTTGAGAACCGAACCAACGATTCGACTAAGTCATAAATCACATTCCGGACCTAATGGAATCGATAAAAAATTAAAAAAGACTCATTTACCCCCAGTGTTGACTTTTGTCAGGCTTCTTCATTTCTGAACTTAAGAATTTCCAAAATATCCTTTTCCTAACCCAAAATTCACCTGAAAGCTTCGAGAATCGAACCATTCATTCTTGCAAGTCATAAACATTAATACGATGGTAACGGAGTTAACAACTTTCCAATCCAGGTCTTATTTCTTCTCAGGCCAAACCCATCGATAGACACCTGTGGTCGTCCGGTTCTTTCACTTGAATACCTCAACTAAACCTTGTTTCATTTAGACACTTGTGGTAGGGTCCGACTGTGCTATATTGACATTTTTTGCTGAATCGACAAAATTTACAAAGTGTGTGCAATACACTCGCTGCTGACGTGACAAATGACGAATAAAATGAGGACATGTGTCTTTTTTAATTTAAGAAAACTATTTTAAAATATTTAATGACAAATAAAAAGAAAAACTCGATTTACACTCAATCAGAAAAAGACACATTATTAACAAAAAGAAAGAAAAAAAGGACACACTGAAAATTATGAAATGAATAGTTGTTCTTGGTGTTCTTCACCATCTTTATGTTGTTCTTATTACAACCACAATTTTAATCCAAATTTTCATAAGAAACTCCGCCAAATTTGTCATAAGTTCAGCTAAAGATTCCCCACGAAGACCCAAAAACAATCCAGCATTAATAACTCAAAATTTTCATCAAATCAATTAACCCATTTTAAACCTTCAAGCTTTCTAAAAACTCCATTAATGGCAAGTTTTTTTTTTCTTAATCTTTTTCTTTTGTTTATTAAATATATTTATTCAAAGAAAAATCATCTTTCTTGTCCTGTAAACACTTAGGGAGAGAGAGAGTGGTGGCGGTCTTGATTTTTTCTGGTGAAGAAGATAGCAATGGTGGAAGGTCTGTTAAATGGAGAAGAAAGAGAAAGAAAAAAAAAAGGAAATAAAAAGAACTAAAAAAAAAGGAAAAAATTTGTTTTTTGGGCTATTCACGCGCCTGTTTGGTGTGCAAATCACGCAAGTTGCCAAGTCAGTGAAAAATGTCTAAATGGCACAGTCGGACCCTTCCTCAAGTGTCTAAATGAAACAAAGTTTAGTTGAGGTATTCAAGTAAAAGAACCGAACGACTACAGCTGCCTATTGATGGGTTTGGCCTTCTTCTCGGGATCATCTTTTTGCCATAAATAGGAATATTAAATACTAAAATTGACTTAATCATCAGAAACCAACCAAATGAACTCTAAAAGTAGCACCGTCAATTTCTACAGGCCATAAATAATATTACAAATCCAACAAAATCTTCAGATCATCCATCAAAGCACCTTTTTCCCAAACAATCATTAATCCCAATAATTAAATACCGGAATTTCAAAATGAAACCTTCTCCCAAAGTGAACCAAATGATATCTGTTTGAATTTAAACTTCGCAAGCAAGTTAAAATAATTATTACGGAGCTTCTGGAATAGACGACACACAAAATAGAGCATCGGTTCTCAAAACGACTGACCGAGTCATTATATATATATATATATATTACAATAGTTAGAAATAATTATATTACAGTATAAGAGAATTTTTTTTAAAAAAGGAACGAGGAAGAAGAATGAAGGACCCAGCAGTTACAAATTGAAAAAACCCGACAACAATTTTTTAGAACTTTAAGTTTTTTTACTTTTTTTTTTTTTTTTTTTTTGATTTGAGAAATTGAAATTTGGGCAAGTAATACTTTGAGCATGTTTAAATTTGGTTGTGGTCTAAGGCCTGCTTGGGTGGTATTTTATAGAAGAAACCAAAATGAAGCTTTAAAAAGATGACCAAAAGGATTCGAACCCTGATCGATGACAAGAGCTAAGCTTTTACTGATTACTTCTTTGTCGTTGAACCAACAACGCATATTTGTTCTGGGTTCTCGACGAAAAATCTTATTTACTCAAAGGGTTTTACATTATAAATATAAGGTCCGAGCAGAAGTTATTGGATTCCACAGAACCTACACCCGGTACTGTAGATCCACCGTTGGTCACTTATAAACTATCTGTATTGAGTTTTGTAATTATATATGTAGCCTTTCATTTCTTAGAAAATACTAATAAAAAGAGGACTATTAAGAATCAGATGTTGAGGGGTGGAAATGTAGATTGGTTGGTATTCTTTTCAAAGGATTCGAATGCCAATGATGATGACAGCTCGAATCCTAGTAGCTATTCGACTGATTCCTTGCCTGATGCCAACCAAATTGAGTTCGACGAATACAAGCCACACCTTCTAATAGAACGTAATAATGAATTTCTTGAGGTGATTCAGACCCATGTGATTATTATTGTGGTCCACGATGTGAATTGGTACATTGATACGCCAAATCACAATGTCTTGTTTGTACTTGAAAAGCTTGGGTCTCTAATCCCAACAAGGTTTTCAATAATCATGTCTCAAACTAATCAATAATTCTGCGAGGTACGATGACGAGGATTAGAAAAGAGAACAATCGAATGTTATTAAGACGTGGTAGATTATACATGCTCAAGTTGGCCGAGGAACAAGCATCATCGACCGATAAGGAATTAACATCTACATAGGGGCGGATCCACAATATTGAGTTTGGATTCTCTAGAACCTAATAACTTTTGCTCGAACCTTGTATTTATTATGTGAATTGCTTTGTTAAATAAGAATTTTCACTGGGAATCCAGAACAAGGATGCGTTGTTCATTCTGCATTAAACAAGTAACTGGTAAAAGCTTGGCTCCTATCATCGATCAGAGTTCGAATCCCTTTGTTCACTTTTGTTCTTCTACAAAATACGATGCAAGCAGACCTTTAGTTTGTTTCTCTTTTCCTTTTTAAACCACAAAAGTCAACCTAAAAAGACACCACAATCAAATTTAAAACTTGCTCAAAGTATTACTTGCCCAAATCTCAATTTCTTAAATCAATTTGGAAACCCAAAAATAGAGTAAAAAAAACTTAAGTTTCTGAAAAATTGTTGTTGGTTTTTCCATTTTGTAACTGCCGGGTCCTTCATTCTTCTTCTTCTTCTTCATTTTTTCTTTTTTTTTACATATATATTATATTTAAGTGATTCATTACTTTTGTCATGACCCAAATTATGGGCCGTGCGGGCACCTACCACATTACTAACTAGTAGGCGAACCCTTTCCAACCAACCCAAAATTCAGCCAGTTTATAAATAGCAATTTCAAAATAATCATAATGTTTAAAAGTAAAAGTTCGTACAGACTCTGTTTTAAATACAAGGAAACTGAAAAGAACATCCCGGGACCTAGTCTAGACAGGTACAAGAGCTCCTACTACACAAGGAAGACAAAATAAATGACCTAGCCTCTGCCTGGAATGAGATGAGCGAGGCTGTAGGAGAATGTCTGGTAATCCGCACAAAGAAACTTCAACTTAAACCTGCAACATACCTATACCCAAAAAGGATGTAGCAAGAGTAGTATCAGTACACCACACGTACTGGTTAGCATCATAGGTCAACTAAGATTAGTTCGCGCAACACAATATAAAGTCAAAAACATAAACAGATAAGTCAACGACCCTCAAGACTCTCAACATAGATTATTATATCGTCATGAACTTACCTTCCTACTCCCAGTTATTCACTTCTCTTATCCCCATAAAATTACTGGCCATCTAACTAGTCATTGAAATTCCATTCCACCTTCCCTTAAGCCAATTAATTAAGTCTCATCTCCTCATTTACATTAACATCTAAATTCCTAGCTTTTAGCCGTGGAGCTTTTCTATCCAATTCACTTACTAAGATATGCTGCACTCATGGGACGACTCACCATTCAGAATTCGTTCTTACGCTTACCTTCATAATACTCACCACCTCACACAACCTCAACCAAATCATAAAAGATGCACAATGCAATATAACATACTGACAGTACATGAATATAAGGACATAACAGGATGAAATGTAATGCAATGCAGATGCGATGCAAGGGCCCAATCATCTTTGTACATACATGCTAACTGATGTCATTGCTCAGTAGTCATGGCCTGCAGGGGACCCATGGTGTCCATGTACCACTAGTTTCGAATACTCATCGGACCCGAGCCATAAATCCTCCTCTTCGAAAAGAACCTCGGACGCGGATCCACATCATATAAATATACTCACCGTTAACTTACTACTAATGATTGGCTAACAAATAGTACCTCATATCCAACCCAACTCGGCCATAGGACCGGATAGCACAATTGTCTCGTACTCAGACTTTTTGCTCCATGTACTACCTCATAACCACATTCCATGTATGCAATGATGCCAATGAATGAAAACAAAGTCATGAATCATGCCCTTGATGGGCGTAGCATTACCATACCTTCCTTCAGTCCTCCTGGTTAACAAGAACGACAATCATATGAATATTTCAATAAAGCTGGAAATAAATACGAAAATCACATCTACCTAGGTATACATATTCTGAACAACGCAATAACCCCTTTTTAACCATGACAAATAATCACTTCCTACTCCGTAACGCATAAACCTCAACAACAGTAGCACTTAACACTTAATTTAAACACTCGTTGTTACCCTAGTTAATATTTAGACATAACTTTCGTTAAATTGCGAATATATCATCCAAACTCTGTGTTCGAAGACCTAATGATGCAATCTCCCGTCAACTCTAAATGTATGTATGATTCACTAATCAAAGTCTAACTCAAGTAAACCATAACCTACCTCGATGATGAACATCTATTTGAATTTCCATGAATTGCTCGCCTTCCTAGCCCTTATCCGAATCCATGAGAGATGATAATCGCGGGGAAAGATGTGGAGAATGTTGGGAAAAGCCTCTTCTCTTGGTGTCAAGGGTTTTTCTTCTTGTCTAAACCTAATAGCAGCCTTGGGGGGTTTTTTTATTAAAAAGGAGGGTGAAATATAAATTGAGTGTCAAAAACATGCCTACTGCCCCGCCTTGTCCCTTTGCGGCGGATGAGGTCTCGCGATAGCGGGACCCATTTGTGGCAGTCCCTTGGCCGCTATAGCGGTCCAATTCCTTCCCCGGGCCCACGACTTTTAACTCTTTGCGAAATTGATTTTTCTCACTACTAAACCTTTAAACACCCCATGGGGCTTATTATTACGATCGTAGACCTAGATTGGACATGGTTTGGCAAAATATTAAATAACGACTGGACGGGTCGTTAAAACTTTTTAAATACATAGTGAATATTAGTGCTCGTTCCTTTATTCGATTATTATGGTATATTAATTTGAGATCGTTGGGAACCCATAACCTTCAATTCCTGGATCCGCCTCTGTATCTACAGAAAGAAGATATGTCTTAAGAAACACATATTATTTATCTGATGATGATACTGAATGCTTCTATACCAATGATTAAGGATACTATTAATTTTGTTAGTTTATTCTTATTGTATGTTTTTCTTTTTTTACGTTGTTTAAACATATTAGAATTGACAAGTATTATACATACTACATAAACATGCCATACTTTCTAAAAAAGGCCGATTAACATATTAGAATTTAAAATACATTCCTATACATAATACATAGAGTGCGACTACTAGAAATCAATAAAAACCCAACTATGCAATTTTCAAATTACAAACAACAACATAAGACCACAAATCAACCTCAAACGGTTCATTTTTTTCCGTCTTCGTTCAGTTGCCATTTCAAATAATCTATCTCCTGTTGAGTTCATTAAGCCTATCTTTCAAATGATTTTTTTTTTCTTTCGATTCTTTTGGCATTGTCCTAAGATCCCTGTCTTCTTCACCTTGCTTGAGTCTAAACTGCATTTGAACCTTCAAATTGCTTTGTGAAGTCACTGTTCAGCGCAATCGGGGGCTTTCTCAATTGCGACAACATCATGCTAGTTCGGTTTGTTAGAAGATGATCTTGTCACCTAAAATATTCGCATCCACTATTCACCTACAACAAATAACAAAACATCAGTATTAAAAGAACATGTAATATACATACTTTTTCCTCTATAAAAAAGTAACAAATAACTTACTTTTGACACTTTACAACTGGGAAATTTAGGATCCGAATTTAAGGGGTGGTTGACTTCTTCAAGCTACAATATTCTCCACGGATACAAACATCAGTTCTGTGAATAACCTTGAGCTTCCTGATGCTTGAGACATAACTAATTTTTCAAGAAAGATTTGGAAGAAGAGAGAAAAATGAAAGATGAAGGTGAAAAAGAAAAGACATAAGTGGAATATGCCTCGCTTATTTATGGACCTGTATAGATTACAATGCATAAATTATTTCTTTAGATATTTGATTTTTTATATTAAAAATTAACATACACTTTATAATTTTTAATATAAAATATTTATTTACAATGCATGGTAAAATGTTCGATCTTTCAAAATGAGGCAAGACAAGGTATATAGTAGGCATGGGAAAATAATGCAATCAAAGCCATAAATTAAGTGTGGAGTGATAATGTAACAACCCACCGGCCAACAAACCGTCTCCCAAAAAAAAACAAAAAAACCCTAGCTAGTCGTCGGATCTCCGAACAGGTCAACATCCCTAAACATCCAAATTTCCACCGATGGCCACCACGCGTCCACCCCACTTTACCGACGGTTCCTCTGAATCCAACACCACTACCACCACCTCAAACTTATATAACCATTCTTAACCCACACCAAAAAAATTCACCAACCCTTCGCTGCCGTTAAAAAAGATAACTTATCTCCATAGAGAGTCACGATGCATTTGGGATGAAGAGGAGATCGAGCAGATGATTATTCGTGAGAATCTATAATATGCAATTGTTGGGAAATTTTCATACGGTTGGCCCGACATCAAGGAATTGCGTAAACTTATTCCAAAGCAATGTGAATTGAAAGGAGAATGCCCAATTGGACTGCTTCATAATAGGTATGTACTTCTTAGGCCAACGTTGTTGGAAGATTATGTAAACTTGTTATCAAAACCAGCATTCTATATTGAGTATATGAATTGGTCTTATCCGATGAGAACATTGAAGTGGGATCCTTGGTTTGCCCCTGATGAAGAAACAACCATTGCTATTGCTTGGATTTCATTTCCTTATCTACCTCCTAATTACTTTGTTCAAGAGGCTGTGTTTTCTCTGGCCTCTACAAGTTGATATGGCTACTAGAAATCAAAAGTGACCTTGTTGTGCTAGGGTTAAGGTTGAAATGGATTTATTGAGTGATTTTCCTCAAAGAATCAATATTGGTATGAGGAGGAAGAAGACTGGTGAAGTGATTGATAAATGGATTTAAATAAATTATGATCATGTTCCAAAGTATTGTAAGCGATGCCAATTGCAAGGTCATAATGAAAAAGATTGATATGTAATGCATCCTGAATTTTATCCTAAGGAGGACGAAGAATCAGAAGAGAAGAAGATGGGTATCAATACCATTACAGGTGACAACAAAGGGGACACTAAAGCTGATAGTAATAGAAAGGATAACAAAGTGGAGCACAAAGGGGATGAAAAGTGAAGGTAAAGGGAAACAAGATGACCCTCAAAAGAAGAATGATTACAAAGGAAAGAAACAAAAAGGAATGGGGAAAAGAGGGACAAATATCATGGTGGATCAAACAGGCCTCATCAAGCATGGAATCCTGTTAAAAACAAGAAAATCAAGCATCATCAGGAAAGTAAGAAATAAGAAACTAAGGAAGAATGGGTAAGTGACAAAATGGCCGAAAAACGAGTTTGCAACTCTTTAAATTGATGAAATGGCTAATGCAGACAAGCCCATAGATCCTCAGCAGGAAATCAATAAGAAGACTACTACAATTAATAAGGGTAGTACAAGTAAGGAAACTAACGGGAAGGAAATGGTGGCGGTAGATTCCATAAGTACTAAGTAAAAGAGCAGTAATACTACCAATGAACATGTATCACAAGCGAAGAATGCAGAATCAGCTAAGCCATGGGTAGATAAATCTTTTGGTAAGTCCAATAATCAAGATCAACCTAAGCTTTTGGAAAGTAGTTTAAAAAATCACCAAGCTGGCGAGGGAGGCTAAGTTACTAATCAGGTCTAATCTGGAATAGAGCCAATTAGATTTGCAGATTTATTGTCTTGGCAAGGGTCAGGAAAAGACAAAGGCACAACAGAAGAAGATATGGCTAGTGATGGTGAGCAGCAGTAGTCAGAGGAAAGAGTGGCTGAGTCAAACTTGATACCAGATTTTCCTTTGCAAATTACTGATAATCAAGAAGTCTCTAGTAAAGTGCCAAATGCAAAAGGCAAGGAAAGAGATGACAAATGTCAGGACAAGATTCAGAGTGATAGTGCTTTAGCTTCTGCTTCATTAGAGGACAGGCTAACAACCAAAAATGCTCAACTGCAAGTTGTAACACCTAAGGAGGAAGTCGATAAGGGTCTTGTTTCTATGGAGGAAATTGAGCATATTAGAGACACTCAAGAAGAATACTCAATGGAACAGAGCATCAGTAATGTGGAAAAAGCTGGAGATTTATCTCCAAGACAGGAAAGAAGATTAAAGAGTAGCATCAAAAAGACAAAATCAGTATTACCTCTTTAGGTAACTACAAGGAGTAATGTGAAAAACCCCTCTTTAAATCAATGATTGATAAACTACTATTTTGGAAAATAAGGTCAGTCAATGCTCAAAACTCTTTTGAGAGATTGATTGAACTTAATAGGAGACATCATTACACTTTCATAGCTCTAATGGAATCTCTACAAGAGCCTCAGGAACTAGAGAAGTATAGAAGAAGATTGGGTTTTTAGAATGATATGGTTAACACCTCAAGCAAATTGTGGATTTTCTGGTCAAGAGAATTGGCAGAGTCAGGTTATTGCAGATGAAGAGCAGCATGTTGCTCTTAACTCAAAAATGTAAGTCTACAATAATCTGTGATGGTCATAGCAGTCTATGCTAAATCCACAGCACTGGAGAGACAAAGCTTGTGGGACTCAATTAGTTACATTGTAGGGACAATACAATCACCATGGATAGTTGGTGGTGATTTTAATGTCATTTTGTGAGATGCTGAGAATTAGGAGTTCTTCCCGTACATCATCAGAGGACTCTTGATTTAGCACACTTCATTAACAATTGTGGTTTGATAGAGTTGATGTTTTCTTGAAGCAAGTATACTTGGTGGCATGGCAGAATTAAAGAGGACTGTATTTTCAAAAGATTGGATAGAATCTTTGGAAATCAGGAGTTTTTGAATATTTTCCATCTACTGAAGCAGAACACTTGATCAGACATGGATTAGACCGTGCTGCTCTACATGTGGTGTGTAATAGCAATGAAGAGCCTGTAATTAAACCGTTTAGGTTTTTGAACTTCTAGACTAAGCATCATATGTTCATGGATGTGGTAAAACAGAATTAGTGCTTAGATTTTGCAGCTAATCCATTCATTGAATTCCAAGAAAAAATGAAAAAGGATAAGCAGACACTATCAAGATGGAGTAAGGATACATATGGGAATATATTTCAGCAGATTTCCACTCTAGAAGATGTCATAAAGGTAAAAGAGGTTTAGCTGGAGATCAATCCCACTATACAAAGCAGGTAGGAGCTTCATAAAGCTCAAGCTGATCTTAACAGATACCTACATATAAAGAAGGAATACTGGAAACAAAAATCAGGTATGAGATGGTTTAAGGATGGTGAAAGAAACACTAAATTATTTCATTCTTATGTGAAAGGCAAGAGGAAAAAGCTGACTCTGCAAGGAATACAAGGCAAGAAAGAAGATTGGATTACAACTAATGCTCAGATAGGGGAGGAAGTTGTTCACTTCTATCAAGATCAATTTATTGAGCTGAGCAGGCCAAATGATTTTGATATCTTTGGAGAAAATCCCATCTCTAATCACAGCAGAGCAGAATGAATATCTGGTAGCATTGCCAAGTGTAGTGGAGGTTAGAGAAGCAGCGTTTGGGTTGAATGGGGACAACACAAGTGGTCCAGATGGTTTCTCAGGGCAGTTCTTTCAATCTTGTTGGCCTATAATTGGGGAAGATGTAACAAAGTGCTAAAGCTTTCTTTTGTGGTCAAGAATTGCCAAAGCTCATCACTCATACTAACCTTATGCTCATACCAAAAAATGAGGTAATGAATAACTTCACTGACTTGAGGCCAATTAGCTTAAGCACTTTTGCTAATAAAATTATTTCTACAGTCTTACATGAAAGACTTGTTACTGTACTCCCTGGTATCATTTCAAATACACAAAATGGGTTTGTAAAAGGGACCAGTATTTGGCTCAAGAAATAATAAGGGACATTAATTAGAAAAAAAAATTGTTTAATGTTGTGATTAAATTAGATATGGCAAAAGTTTATGATAGGGTGCCTTGGATTTTCTTAACAAAAGTCTTAAGGAAGTTTGGCTTTTCAGAAATCATAGTTGATATGGTATGGAGATTAATTTCAAGAAATTGGTACTCAGTGCCAGTTAATAGATAGTCCCATGTTTTTTTCCACTCTTCAAAAGGGCTTAAACAAGGAGACCCACTGTCTCCTACATTATTCATCATTGCAGCAGAAGTTTTGGCTAGAGGACTGAATAAATTGCATGAAGATCAAGAGTTTAAAGGCTATGGACTTCCCAAATGGAGTCCATAGATAAATCATCTGTCCTATGCAGATGATGCAATACTGTTCTGCTCAGCTAAGACAAAACCTTTGAAGAAGATGATGAAGATCTTGAGGAAATATGAAGAAACTTCAGGGTAGATGATCAATAACAGTAAAAGCTCCTTTTATATTCATGAGAAGACACCAGTATCAGTGGCTGCAAGAATAAAGAGGGTAACAAGTATGAGTAAATGTTCTTTCCCTTTTACATATTTAGGGTGTCCAGTCTTTTATGGTAGTAGAAAGAATTTTTACTTTGAGGAACTGATCAAGAAGGTGATGAGAAAAGTCATGTCATGGAAAAATAGATTTTTGTCATTTAGCGGTAGATATATATTGATAGCACATGTTTTACAAACCATGCCAGTGTATCTTTTATCTGATATGAATCCTCTGGTAGGTGTTTCTAAGAAACTTCATCAAATTTTTGAGAAATTTTCTGGAGTAACACTGCTGGTGTGAAAGGTAAACATTGGGTTACATGGGAGAAAATGTGTTATCCAAAGAATGAGGGAAGATTGGGCTTCAGATCATTAATGGACTTATCAAAGGCTCTTTCTGCTAAGTTATGGTGGAACTTACGGACCACACCTTCTCTATAGGGTTCCTTTATGGTGAATAAATACTGCAAGAAGCTACATCCCATAATAGCTCAAGCCAAAGGAGCATCTAATGTATGGAAGAAAAGGGTGAAAATTAGAGAGGAGGTGGAATATAACATTTGGTGGTAGATTAGAGCAGGTAATTTACTTTGTTTTACCTAATTATGTAGAAGAGGAGGAGATTAAAGTTAAGGACTTTATTTTGAATAGATGGTGGAATTTACAAAAGCTAAGAGAGTTGATACCAGAAGAAATTATTCAACACATCAGGTAATGATAATGTATAGTGGATAGGAAATACTAATGGGCAGTTTACAGTCAAGAGTGCTTGGGAAGAACTGAGACATAAGCAATTAATTTCAAGACAGTATGACTACATATGGGCAAAAGGCTTACCTATCAAGATCAGTTTTTTTTGCTTGTGGAGGCTATGGAAGAGTAGGATTTCTACTAATGATAACTTGAAAAAACTACAGATACTAAGAGTGTCCAGATGTTTGTCTTTGTTCTGATCACAAAATGGAGACCATGTCTCATCTTTTTTTAACATCTCTCCCATAGCTTTTAAGCTTTGTAAATAGTTTGCTTCTTTTGCAGGTATGAATATAGAAGGCCTACAACTTCAGTAAGTAATTATTAAGTGGTGGACAGTTGAAGCACCTTCCAAACTAAAGGGAATATACACAGGATTGCCAGCAATCATTCTTTGGGAGATCTAGAAGAGAAGGAGTTCAATCAAGCGTGAAGGAAACACAACATTCAACAAGATGATGTATCAAGTGCAACTCACAGTTCATCAGTTAATCAAGGTGAAATATCCTTGGTTAACGATATTCCCAGATCGGACTTCGTTATACATTTCTTGAGCAGTTAAAAGCCCACTCTACATCACTGTTTTGTAAAGTGGAAGTTTCCAGCAACAGGAACATGGAAGTGTAACACAGATGGGGCTAGTCAAGGAAACCCAGGGAACAATTCTTATGGCTTTTGTGTTAGAGATGATAGAGGAGATCTGGTGTTTGCACAAGCTCAGCAGATAGGAACAACAACCAACATGATTGAAGGGCAATGCAGGAAGCAGTGAAATGGTGTGCTCAACAACAGATTCAGCAAGTTACCATAGAAACAGACTCACTGGTACTCAAGAATATAATTCAAGATGTATGGAAAATACCTTGGCAAATAGTGGATATTATGGAAGAGGTGAAGCAGGTTATACAAGAAATACAGATGCAGATTATACATGTTTATAGAGAAGGCAATAAAATGGCTGATTACTTGGCAAATCTTGCATTTACTGAGGACCAGCTGATGCATTTTTACCATTTGCAAGATCTTCCACCAGCAGGGAGGAGAATTTTGAACATGGACAAGGCTCAGATCCTGATATCAGAATTAGAACAAGAAGAATTCCACAATAACTAGCTGAAGATGTAACTGGATTCTGTTTTAGTTAATGGAAGTTTATGCAGTTTAGTGATTAATTATATAGGTTTTCTGCCAAAATGTAAAGCTGTAGTTGAGATAGTTAGAGCCTGTTTGGATGGGCTTAAAAAAAACAGCTTATAAGGCAAAAAAAAAAAAAAAAATTAGTTGGGGTAGCCCAACTTATTTTTTTGGCTTCTTATAAGCTAATTTGTTTAAGCTAAGCCAAACGAGCCAACTTATTTTTTTGGGCTTATTTAAAGCACAAAATGGCTTATAAATTTGGCTTGACCAAACACTTTCAAAAAAAAAGTTTAAAACGGCTTATAAATTTGTTTTTGACAACTTATAAGCTAAGCTAAACGGGTTCTTATTTCAATTTCAGCTAGGGCAAAACATAGATTAGATAGTTTATTTTTCTGCTTTTTGACATTATTTCTTTATTTGCTCTTTTCCACTAATCAATAAATGTCCAAAATTCTATTATTATTTTTTTTTAAAAAGCGTGGAGTGATAAAGGATAAATTTATCATTTCAATTATTATATCCATATATTAGTTATTTCATCTTCTTTTTCATATAAAATAACACATTAGTAACTCATAAATTATACAAATTTTACTTATGTAAGATTGTAAAATGATAACCAAACACTGTACTTGGTTTGCTAAATTTTAGACAACGTAACTAAAATGCTATCAAACATGATATTAGCTTTGCTAATTTTAATACACGAATAATTCCCCTTCTAAACAACAACCAAATAACCCCTAATAATATATAAATTTTTTACATCATTAGAGATTAAATAACATACAACAACATGTAACTCTTCATAAAAGTTTGATATGACCAAAAACGGATTCAGAATTTGAAGCTTATGAGTTCCCAACGATCTTAAATTAATATACAATAATAATCGTATAAAGGAATAAGTACTGATATTCAATGTGTATTTAAAAAGTAACAAACCACTCAAATACAAGAAAGTGGTAGATTAGCACCCTTCCTATTTTGATTTTTTCCGAAATTCCCTTAGTAACGCATTAAAACCCAACAAGTAGAGGGACTATTTGGTCTTTTGACTGAAAAGAGCTAAACCCATCCCCTTCTTCTCCCCTGCCCGCCGGATTACAAAATCGTTCTTTTCCACTTCTTTCTCCATTTTTAGTCTGCGAACTGAACTTAAATTAATAAATGGCCTACCCAAGTTAGATGAAATGAGATAGATAAAGGAAGAACACAAATTAGTAAAGGAATAAGAAGAATCACGAGTAGGGAGATAAAAAATTGGAGAAGTAGAAGAAGAAGTTTCCCGCAGAATTCGCAAAGTCAGAAAATCTAAGAGAGTGCTGAGAAGTTTCTGGTGTAGTGCACAATCCAATTTTATATATGTATTTCCAATTCTTCAACAATGAATATTTCATTTTTCAAGATTAGTTTTGTAAGCTCAATTTAAATCGTCGACCTTCGAAATTAAAATAATTAGATCTCCTTCCTTCTAAATTTCATTGTTAGGTTGAAGAATGAATATAAGAATAACTGTTGAAGAATGAATATAAGAATACTGTTGTTCGGTTAAGAGTTTCAGCATCTGTAAATGATTGCATCAGGATGGAGGAAAAGGAAACAGGGAATTGAAATGATATTTTTGTGTTAAAAGACTAAACAACCTTCCAGTTTTTGCATTTGAATATGTTATTCAGGGCATTTTAGGAAAAGACAAAATGGGGAGGGTGATAACATACTACTTGAACGTGGTATATATATTGTTGTTTTACAACACCGTGTACTACAAAACTCGACATACACATGGTTTGAGAAACTAATTTTAACAAAAGAAGATAAGGTGCAAATAAATAGCAAAGATTCGTACATAGTTGTGTTGCAAAATGCACAAAACTAGAAATAGCTTTTGGCTAATGATTGTACTAAGCATAGAATTTCAAGACCACTATTAGTTGACCTTTGATCCATTATTTGTAAAGATGGTCGGGAAGTCGAGGCTCCATGATCACATGGAGTGCAACTTTAGGGTGTGTAGTAAGCCCATAAATCTCATCCATATTAGTTGTCTTGCGAATTTATGCCATCCAGCAATCTCCAATTAAATCCGTGCAATATCTTGGCTAACATTACCCTAATGATAGGAATCCCAGGACTATATCCCAGGCACTTCCTCCGACCCAAACCAAATGGTAAGAGCACAAAATGATGTCCGGTGACATCTATATCGTCCTTCCTTTCGAACCTCTCCGGAATGAATTCTCCCAGTGACTCCCAATGCCTCGTGTTCCTTCCGATACTCCAAGTGTTCACCATTAAAATTGTACCTGTTAGGTGTACAAATAAAGTCCCACATTAGCAACTGAAAAAATTGGGAAGCCACATATAAGATGTAAGATCTCTAAATGGTGTGAGACCTTTTTGAGAGAAATCGTGCTACATGACAATTGACCCAACAACAGTACCTTTTGGTCTGTCATAGCCTGCTACATGACAATCCTGTAGGGCAGTATGGGGTAGAAGCATGGTGGCTATTGGGTGAAGCCTTAAGGTTTCCTCGATAATTGACTCGATGTAAGTGAGTTGAGTGTAATCTCTCTCTTGTCCAATGACACTGTCTAGCTCTTCTTGTGTTTTTGTCATAATGTTTGATTGTCTAAGAAGTTCACGAAATGCCCATTCAACTATTGTTGCTGAGGTATCTGTGCCGCCGTCTAATAAGTCCCGTGAATAATTTGAAAATCAATCAACAAGAGTGTGAATATTTTGTAATCATATATTCTAAGCACAAGATGTGGATAGACAAAGAACAGGTCCTATTAAGGTCATCTCTAATACTTAAAATGTTAGAAATTGAAGAACCATCATATTATTTTAGTTAAATGTTATTAAGGGCATCTCTTATATAATCAACCCATTTTAAGCGCGTCGGGTCAAGAATTGGATTGGATTTAGGTTGGGTTGGTTCTTTAAAAAATCTAGTTGGTTCTTGAAAAAAATCTAAGTATTGATTTTAATTTTTTAAATATTTTTTTCTTAAAAAGTTATAGATGTCACATTATTAAATAGGTCCAGAAATTGTATTTGCAGCTAAAATGACCATGGATTACAATGGAAACTAACTAGGCAAAGTTGGATATGACTTTTTATCACGACCCAATTCACGGGCATGATGGCACCTACACTATCCCACCGGTAGGCAAACCATCCCTAAAACTTAAAGTCATTTGGAAAGTGATACAAGAACATTAAATACACTTAAGTGTTATACCCCATTTCAACCGAGGTCAAAATGGTTTACAACATTTTGGTAATTCCGGGGTTATTTAAAGTTAAGAGTCGCCACCTAATTAATTATGGTGAATTAGGGCACCTAAAGTTCATTAAGGTTATTATCTAAAGTTAACTCTGTTTTAGAGTCTACGAAACCAAAAAGATCTAGGTAAGGGTTCTATTAATCTAAAGGGAAGGTATTAAGCACCCTTTAAGATCCGTTAAAAGACGGTTAACCGACCGGACTTAAAGTTAATTAGGCTAAGTGTAGATATAACATTCTGAATGTTTGGAAAATGACTTATAAATATTGCTAAAGTTTTCAAGTAAAATGTAATAATGTTATTAAAAATAAGACTTGCACAATATAATAATTTGTATGAAAAAAAAAAAAAAACTTTAAGTATTATTGAAGGTGAATTTGAAGATGTAATGGTTTTCATGTAGGCAATAAGTTTAGCGAATTTGAAACTTTAGATAAAATTGTATTACTATGATAATGCTAACTAAAATCTAGTTTTATTATAAATATGATACAAAGGACATGAGTTTCTTTTTGTTGACTTTATTTGATTATATTAGACTAAGTATGCATAGTTGAATAAATCTTAAAAATAATGTTTATAAAGTATATTTGGATTAGTATTTATATATTAGTGACGTCTTGAAAGTTTTTAAGATAGTATCACAAAGCATGGTTCTTTGGTTCAAAATACGTAATCATGCTACTTTGAAAATCCATTATTCTAAAATAGATAAATATTGTGAGTATTATAAATAACTTAATATAAAAAGAAGAAAGATGAAATTCATGGAATTAATCATTGGTTTCCTTAGATTAAACTACCCATCATTCTAAAACTAACCGCACTAATTCCCTATAATTCATCTAAACCAAGAGACAAAGTAAGATAAGTTGTTAGTCATACAAGGCAAATCACAATACACAACAAATAAAATATAAGGTAGAGAAGAAAAACAAAGTCAAATGGATTGACCCATTCCCAAGGCCACTGTTGCAAATCTGTTGTTGCTATCACGGGCCTCGGCCCAGAATCATTTGTGCACGGTTGATGGGGGCTGACTCGATAAAAGTATTTCGTTGGGCTTTGCCCAACACCGAATGCGGGAGATAACGAGTCCCTTTGACTCGTACGCGGAGGTCATGCATAAGAACAAAAGAAAAGATTAGTATGCAATCAATAAATAAAGCTAAGCGTATATAATGTAAAGAAACAGACCAGTGATCTGGGCGTATGCTATGTATATTCATTATCTAAACAGATCATGGGATGTATCAGGATGCCATAGAAAATACGAGGTAGCAGTGGATATATCTAAAGGCAGCAAACTGGAGAGTACTGAACAACAGACCAAGCAGCGCATCACATTTAGTATTCTTCATATATATATGTTAGATCTTTTAGCAATTAGACAGAAAGGGGAAATGCCAACGGACAATGTCTTAACCAACAGCCAGATTTATAGCTTTGAACAAAATCACTAAAGAGAGAGCATCTACAAGACCTGGGCAGTTTTCATTACATGTCTCTTGATTTCAACTGGGCATAGCCTTAGGTTTAGGTGTTAGTAGCCCTGGTGTAAATCCACTAATCATATAACTAACGCGTTAAGCCTACAGTTGGATCTAACAGTGAACTAATCATGCTCAGACGAACACGAACATATACCAATCAACCATCGTACTAATCATAACACACCTCTCGACGACACAGGCATTTCAAGAGCACAAACCAAACCAAACAAACAATAGTATCCAGTACTGCCTAAATTAACAAAATTACTACTAAATCAATTCACACAAAACCCATAAACAAACTAAACTACTAGGCTGAAAATAAACTAAGACGAGGAAGAAATTACCTTTTGTGGTACAGTGAACGGGACATCGAGGCCGCGAATCTACTCTCTCGTATTGACAGATTCGAAGCTCGAGTCGAAAATTAAAATACCTTTGTCGCAATAAAAGTTCTTTTACCGAACGGCGACGAAAGTCAGTCGAATCGGAAACATTAACTTTTCAACACCAATCTCATGTTTCAACAAAATGTTTTCTGGTTTAAAAAAGTTCAAGGCCAGATAAAAAATTCAAGACTTTGTGAGAGAAAATACTCGCCTCTTCCCCCCCAAAATCCCCCCTTTCGGCTAAGAACTTAGAGACCATTTATAGGAAAAGGTTAGGGTTTTCTAGGTTCGAAATTGGGCGGGATTCGAAGTCGAAATCTTTTCAAATCCGAACGTTAGAGAATATGACACTGATCAGACACAAAGGCAAATAGACAAAACCTATTTTGAAACTGTACTCGAGAAAATCCCAGGGACTGGTAAAGAATGAATTTTCCTTCATAAATGGACAAAAAACCATTAAAGTAAAATCAGATTCGAACAGAGGATTGTGAAAGGAAACAAAACCCAAACCTTTTCAACCGTTGAAAATCTGAGCAATGTTCACGTGATTGATTCGGGGTTACCGAAAATGGTTCGACCATTTATGGTCTGTGAGGATTCGTCGTGTTTTGGAACGGAAAATGGAAAGCTTTTCCTGTAATCGCCAGAAAACCTCAGTGAAAGCAAACGTATATGAAAATGGGTAGACAAAAGGCTCTCATGGCTAAAGATGATTTTGGGTTTAACTCGAAATGGAGGAGAGAGGAAGAGGGAGGTGAAAAAGACGAAGGAGAGAGAGAGAGTGTAGGGAGAGAGAGGGAGAGGGCTGCGTCTGTTTTGGTTGATGAAAAGAGATTAGGTTTTAGTTGAGAGTAGTGGGCCGGATCGGGTCGGGTGAAGGGGTAATGGGACGGTTGTGGTTGGGTGAATGTTGTTGGGCTGGTCCGTTTGGAATGGTGATGGGCTAATTGTTAAATAGACTGGTAATGGGAAAATATGGGCTGGTCGTTTGGGCCATAATTTGGTTGAAATATCATGGCCTTCCTCCTTTATTTAAATTATTATTTGGGCTTTTAATTTAATAACCAGTACACTATATATTATGCGAAGACAAATAGTAATTAGTATGTATAAAGTAAAATTAGTTTAACGCGTACAAATTCTAAAATGAAACGATGACGAACCATTTAAAATTTGTGGTAAAGTAATACTATTAATGTTGATAGTAGAATGGTGAAAATGAAGGTAATGATATTAATAAATTTAGAAGCCCGAAGAAATAAATTAGAATAAAGGAGGGACAAAATTCGGGTGAAAACGGATGGACTCTTTATTAGATATACGATGTAAGAGTTTTCGGGCGAAGAAGTTGACGTAGTAGCCAATTGGAGAGAGAGAGAGAGATGAACTGAGGAAGAACTTGAGAAAATATAAGTTAGGAGAAAGGTGGAAAATATTACACGGGTCGGGTCGGGTGGAAATGGGAATTATGGCGGAAGATGACTTAAAATGTGCCTACATATCTAAAATTTCGTGAGAATTTAAGCGGATATGTAGTTTGAAAGAAGAGGATCGATATTGATCCTTGTTTTTCTTTTTGAATTATGGTGAATTAGTAATTAATAGGAAAGGCTATAAGATTGTGAAATTTAGTTGATTGAATATAGATATATAGGTGGATATGAAAGAGAAATTAACCTACGTATTACGTGTTTGTGATAAATAAATAGCAAGTACGCATTAATAAATAGTAGATTTAATCATGAATAATAATAATGTGAGTTTGATATAAGATATTTAAATTTGCAACTCACTGCGTAAGATAAAGTTCCACGTTGTCTTTGTGTCTCAAAATTGGATGTCAACGAAATTCATGTCAAAATCAGTAATAAAGTCTGGGGTAAAGTTGAAAATGTAAAATTTATAAATAATGTAAAAATGATAATAAATATGAGCTTGAAAATGAGGGCGAAGCCGTGTGGCTAATAATGAGGCCGTGTGTCCAAATGTTGTCTCTAGTTGTCTTCCGGGACTTGAGTGAATATGTGATGTGTATGCCGAGGATGTAATGATATCTCCAGTTATATTTGGAGATTTTTAATGACGGATATAAGGCACTTACAAGCTATCTTCGAGGACTTGATGATAAATGATGATATGAAGAAATTTAACCTACGTAAAGTCGTTAAAGTAGGTAAAGTGGATGATAAAGTAAAGTAATAAAGTAGAGAGTATAGTTCCTCTTGTCATGTTTGGCTTATGCTGCGTAAGAAAAAGTTTCACGTTGTGCTATGTGATGTCTCCGGTTATTTTGGGGACTTGATAGTATCCGTGAAATTAAGGTAAAGTTGATTATTAAAGAAAATATGAGTGTGAGAATTGATGAAGTAGCTTATAATGAGTGAAATAAATGTTGTCCTTTGATTGTCTTCGGGGATTTGAATGAAAATGAAAATGTAACAATATCTCTAGTATAGCCATATGATATCTCCGGTTGTCTTCGGAGATGATAAATGATGAAATTTAAGGTAAAGATTAACGTAGGTAAAGTGGATGATAAAGTCGTAATAAAGTGGATGATGTCTCCGGTTGTCTTTGGAGGCTTAATGATAATTCCTGTAAAGTTCAGGATGAAGTCGTTAAAGTTAGTAAAGTGAATGATAAAGTAGAGAGTAAAGTCATAGTGTAGCCGTCTGGCTTATGAAAATGAGGCTGTATAGCCATATGATATCTCCGGTTGTCTTTGGAGACTTGATGAAAATTCCCGTAAAGTTCGGGGTAAAGTCGTAAAGTGGATGGTGTCTCCGGTTGTCTTCGGAGACTTAATGCAAATTCCCGTAAAGTCCGGGGTAAAGTTGTTAAAATAAAGTGAATGATGTCCCTGGTTGTCTTCGGAGACTTGATGCGAATTCCCGTAAAGTCCGGGGCAAAGTGGTTAAAGTAGGTAAAGTAAGAATGTAGATTCCTGTAAAGTTCAGGGTAAAGTCGGTAAAATAGATGATGAGAATATAGATTCCTGTAAAGTTCAGGATATATACTAGATTTAGCCAATTCGGGTAAGGTGGTTAAAGTAGGTAAGGTGATGATAAGAATGTAGATTCTGTAAAGTTCGGATAAAGTCATTAAAATTGGTAAAATAAATTATAAAGTAGAGAGGTAAAATGATAGTGCATAGCCGTTTGGCTAATAACGTTGATGGTATCGTGACAAGACAAAATTAATGACACGTAATCCGATTTAATTCGTCTTCAATCTCGATAATCTACAAAGGAGGTATATTTGTTAATAAAGTCATAAAGTTATTGTGATAAAAATAAAAATAAAATTTAAAGATAAAGTTAGAAATAAAGCCGTTTGGCTTTTAATGCACGGCCATAGTGAGCCAGGTGATGCTTTTCGGCCAGGATTGATAGGCTTGACTATTGGTCTCGCGGCCTTTTAATTCCTGCACTCAAAGAAAAATTCTTAGTTTGGGAGGGGGAAGTTGATTCGTGTTGGCTCGAAGCTTGACGTTGTTGGCGCTCCATTCGTCTTGTTTGTTTGGATCTTGTGATCTCCGTTCAAGCCTCGGTAGATGAATAGTAGTGAAAAACAATTTGAAAGAAAGTGTTTATGTATAAAAAATATATATATAAGTTGTATATATATATGTAAATGTATGTATATATGTAAATATATGTATGTAAGTTGTAAAATATTTCTGCCAACCTCAGATTGTGACACAATTGAAAAGTCATTTGTCTATACTATTTCCTGTATGGTAGTCTTAGTCCCATCGATGTCCAACTCTTCCCCTGTCTAATCTTTTCGAAATATGCCCCAGTTTTGTCCTCGCGGGAGTACACTAAACTTATGTTGCGGTCTAACCAAACCTTATATAGGTTGCCTACGTATCCCGTCAAGAGAATCAGGTCAGAACGTAGTTCGTAAGGTACGTAGAAATGGTTTGAAATTTTTCCAATAAAGGGACCGTATCCGATGTGGATTGCCTACGTATCCCACCAAGGGAATCAGGTCAGCGTAGTTCTGTTACGTAAAAGGCAAAAGGTTTGTTGGATTTCTACCTAAATATGTTTGACCTGTATGTTGATAGTCTACAAATCCCGCCGAGGGAATCAGACCGTGTGTAGTTCTCCTTGTATAAGGATTTTGGATTTTCCGTTATAATGCAACCGAACCCTATGTGGGCTGCCTACGTATCCCACCATGGGAATCAGGTCAGCGTAGTTCGTACGTGTATTAAAGGAAAGGTTGCAAACTAGGTTCTCTAACCTAATGTCGTCCTTTGATTTCTTGAATAGCTCGTGTTTGTCGCTATCCATTGGCTATTTAAATTTCTTCCAAGCGGCATCTTGTCTTGTCCTCTAATTTCTTTGTTATTCTCTCGAGACGTATGTTGTCTATTTGTTTATGTCACAGTCATAGAGTTGGCAGATTTTATAAATAAAGTAGAAAATAACAATAATAGATGATTGAGGAAAAATCAGAAATGCATTCATAGTTTTTGCAATTTAAGCTCTCAAAAGATGAGGCAGAACAACAAAAGTTTTGGGGGCACGATTTAGCCTCAATTTTAAGATCGTGCTATCACAAAATGTTTACTACATGTTCATCTACCAAGACTCCGGCGAACCGGGGACGGAGTACAAGTCCAATTCTTCAGAGTCTCTCCTGGTTCGGCACCCTGAATGGTCGGTGTCTCGGTGTTGTGAGTTGTTGTAGCAACAATCTTCACTGGTGCTTGTTTTTGGATTGATCCCGCGGGAGCAGCAAAAGTTGATGACTTGCCCTTTTCAATTGGCATAATGACTCTTTTCGAATTCCTATCCTCTTCAACGGATACCATGTTCACGTTGGCGTTCTCATGAGTAGGTAAAGGATTGTTGTCTATATTAGGCTGAGCTCCAGTGAGCTGGATCGCTCCTTCTTTAATCAGGGCTTCGATTTTGTTTTTGAGCCCGTAGCAATCCTCAGTGTCATGCCCAGCAACTCCAGAATGATATGCACAACGTTTGGAACCATCAAACCATCTTGGAATGGGATCAGGAATTTTTCCTTCAATTGGTTGTATCACACCTGCTGCTTTCATTCTTTCAAACAACTGAGCCAAGGGTTCAGCGAATCGAGTGTAATTACGGGTGTTTTTGCTGTCAGGATTTGGACGGGCTTTGGGTGCGGTATGTGGTCGATTTTGGTAAGTTGGAGCTTGAACAGATTGATATGGACGTGGGTTTTGGTAGGGAGGTGCTCGGGGTTGGTAGTAATTTGCTTGGGCATTGTAGACAGGGTAAGGAGTTAGTGGAGCTTGGAAAGGTTCAGCGTATTGGTAAGGGTAGAAAGGTTGTGGTGGATGGTTAAGGTATGTAATGGCTTGGCTCGGCTTATGCCCTTGGATATTCATGACTGCAGCAGCATCTTCTTTCTTCTTTTTAAGCCCACTGATAGAACCAGATTGAATGGCTTTGTTTACAGCTTGCAAAGCCGTAAGATCCTGAATTTTTTCAGATTTGATTCCTTCTTCCAAGGCTTCACCCATTCGGACAACTTCTGTGAATTTTTGTCCCATCATACCTATCATTTTCTCATAAAATATGCCGGCCTGGCATTCAATGAAGGTGGCAGTCATTTCTCTATCGTTCATCGGGGGTTGAACCCGGGCTGCTTCTGACCTCCAACGCAGCGCATACTCACGGAACGACTCAGTTGACTTCTTGGTTAACTTGGTCATATAGACTCTAGCTGGTGTGATATCGGTGTTGAAACTGAATCGGTCCATAAAGTCTTGGGCCATGTCACTCCAACCACGCCACTTGCGGACGTCTTGTTGTGTGTACCAGGCAAGAGCTTCACCAGATAAGCTTCTTATGAACAGTTTCATCCTTATGTTCTGATCTCTACCTACTCCAACCAATTTGTCACAATAAGCCCTTAAGTGTGTATGAGGATCGCCAGTTCCATTGAAAGTATCAAACTTCGGCGGTTTGTAGCCTACGGGCAAGTCAACATGCTGAACGCACAGATCCTCGTATTCTACACTCTTAGTTCCCTAGCAACTTGAAGGTTTCTCATTGCTTCTTTGAGGCTGTGGATCTCTTTTAGCAACATATCGTACGCCCTTGCTTTTGCCTCTTTCTCCATTTTCTCGTATTGATCTACTTGGCCGGAACTGCCCATTCTTGGATTGGTATAAGCTTGTGTTTCCATTGCATATCGGAGGAACATATTGCGTGTTAGGAGTGGCAAAATGTGCCCCTTGTATATCTTGGGTTGGATAAGTTTGGACGAGTGGGAGTGTTTTGGGTGGAGGTGGTGTGTTATAAGCGGTGTTTGTAGGTAGTTGGTTTGGTGGGTTTAGAGGAGTAGTTGTAGGTGGCGGATTAGTGTTGGTAGGTAACGGAATATAAGGAGTGTGAACTTGTGATTGATTTGGTGGGTTGACGGGTGGTGGATTAGGAGTAGCGTAGGTATTGTAGGTAGGTGGTTGATTTTGTGGAGGAGTATAGACGGATGATGGATTTGGTGGAGGAAAGTTGTTGTTGGCGGGTGCATTATTTTGTGGAGGAAAGTGTTCAGGGACTAGAGATTCAAGTGATGGAAAATGAGGTGGATTTGGTGCGACAGTTCTGGATTCAGGAGGTGGACTTTGGAGTGTAACCGATAAGTTGGTCAGGTCCCTAACCCGATTTAGTTCGCCACGTAGGTCCTCAATCTCTTGAGTCAGGCGGGCGATATATTCATCATGTTGAATAGTAGTTCTGTGTTCAGAAGTCTCAGGAGGATCACTAGAGATCACGATATTTTCCAAACCAGTTGAAATGGATGCGGCTGGATCGGACATGATAATTTCTTTTCCTTGCATGACCCAGGTACGTCGAGGTAGTGATGACGTCTTCGACCTTGTGAGATAAGGGTGGCCGGCCAGCTCGAGCTCAACACGAATCAACTTTTTTTGTGAATAAAAATAAAGAAAGGAAACATAAACAATGCAAATGATGTTAGTTTTATGATCACATAAAGTCAAGCAAGTTATGTAGCAAATAAGTCGTCACACGAATATATCAAACAATAACGCGTCCTAATATGCATGTGACCTCTTTGTGCCAGAGGAAGGCCTAACGTTTGTTTGAAGGGTAAAGTGTGCCATAATATGTCATCCCATTACTTTTGATTAATTAAACAAAATCTATTTCCCGAAATAAAGTACAAAAGTAACGCAATTTATCATATATCGAATGAATACAACATAAAGTATTTCCTAATCTAAGTAAAGAAAATACAATTTCCTATGTCTAAATGTACGAATCCATTTTGTGATGTCACTGGTCTTCGGCAATTGTCGATCACGGATGTACTCCGATGTGAATCCATACCTGTCACATAAACGTTAGTCATTCCCTCCCTCCTAAAGTTTAACTAGTCAAAGCAAATAGTCAATATTTAGGCACAGTTACCCTTCAATCATGCACATAAAGTATGATTTAGTGTCACTTGGGGTCGTGGACCCACTTGGACGTTTGGGTAAAGTCATCTAATGGGTTTAATACACCAAGGGTATTAAACCTCCTAGGTCATGAAATGTATGCTCCTAATAAAGGGTGTTGGTTTAGCTCTACTCTAGGTTGACTAAGAGTGGGTTCACTAGACGCAAGGTTCCCGAGCGGACTACTCGAGTGAGAAGGCTACGCGGTCACCGGTATTCGGACACCTCGCACATATGCCATCTCTCCTAAAATTTAGTTTTTTGAAAGAAATTTGCGGGTGCGCAAAACACACCTCGCGTGTACGTGTGATAGTGTGCATTTTCAGATGTGGAGAAAAGTGATACGGGATGACAGTTGTATCAAAGCAGTAACAGTTAAACAGTTTATATCAAACAAACAATTAATAGCATGTAAAACAGTTAGTAGCAAATAGAGTAATTAAAACAAGCATACAAAGCCTATTTAAACTAAGTCCGTTATGGTTAGAACCTAAGTAGTCCCCAGCAGAGTCGCCAAGCTGTCATACCCCATTTTAACCGGAGTCAAAATGATTTACAACATCCCGGTAATTCCGGGGTTAATTAAAGTTAAGAGTCGCCACCTAATTATTTATGGTGAATTAAGGCACCTAAAGTTAATTAAAATAATTATCTAAAGTTGATTTTATTTTTAAAGTCTACGAAACCAAAAAGATTCTAGGTACGGGTTCAAATAACCTAGAGGAAAGGTATTAGGCATCCTCTAGATTCCATTAATAATGGTTAACCGACCGAACTCGAATTTAACTAGGCTAAGAATGCAAATGTAGTATTTTATAATATGTAAGAAAATATCTTTGTAAGTATTGTTAAACTTGTAGATAGACATATAGTAATGCTACTTAAAATGGGACTTGTAGGAAAATAATAATTGGTATAAAATAGCTTAGTTATAAATAAACTGAGAAAGTGCAGGATGTATAACATTTTGTAAATACTTGAAGAAAATAAGTTATACTGACTAACAAATTAAAAGAATCATTGTAAGATTGATATCGATAAAGTTTTAAAGTTTTACATTATTAAAATACGACGCAATCGACGGAAATCAGAGAGAGGATTTTAACGTATAAAAGGGAATGATTCAAGCCGTCACTATTTTAAAATGTTTTGAAATCAACATGATTTGTTTGGAAAGTGTTATTACTATTCAGCCTTTAACTCAAAATATGTGGTTACGCTATTTCGAAAATCAATTATTTCTAATGAAAATAAATATTGTAGATACTATGAATGATTTAACAAAAGAAAGAGAGAAAGAAATCTTATAGAATTAACTGTGGATTTCCCTTAAATTAACTACCCATTACTAAAACTATATCCTCTAATTTCGCTGAGGTTCATCTAAATCGACAAATAAAGTGTTAGTCCTTCAATATAATTTAAATGCACAAAGACAAAATGGAGGAGTAAAGATGATTTAAATGGGCTCTGCCCATTTTAAGACTGCTATTATCTCCTGCTGTGCTGCCACTGTTATGGGCCTCGGCCCAGAATTTTGCTGCGGGTGGGCTGACTCGGGAGGAAGATTTCGTTGGGCTTTGGCCCAACACCGAATGCAGAAGGTAACGAGTCCCTCGGACTCGTGTGCGATGGTCATGCATAAAAAAATGAAAAGAAAAGGATTAGTATAGTGAGGATTTACGAGACCTATACTTCGAATACGTAAAAAGAAAAGCAACAAAAAGAAAAGCAACAACCATGATTGGTACATATTAAGATATCATCTGCCATTTAGAGATACGCCAAAGGCATACCAAAGGCGTACAAAGTGCCAGATATACCTAAGTGTACTTCCTGTATACTCAAGTATAGACCTTTATTTAGGCATGGGTAACACATAAAATTTACCTATAACACAGGTTCATGCTATTGTTCTTAGGCGTACGATCATCACACTCCATAAAAGGATACGCTACTCAATAAAACGCCGCTCATATGTATCACGGGATTCGGGATAAGAATAGCATGCACCAGATGATCAGAAGGGATAGAAGAACAGCCAGGGAAAGGAAAGGGATTATACATGGCATAATTTTATAGTATACGCTGTTGACACCCAATTTTGTCCCGTCCTCCCGAAAATCTCTATTTAAGCTTCTAATATTTCGGCTTTTTTTTTTTTTTTTTTTAAATAATAATAAAAAATAATAATTATTTGTATTTTACTATAATTATTGACTTTTACTAATACGGCATTTTATTATCTGTTGTAGTCACTATTGGTATTATCTTCTATTTTATTACCGTTACTACTACCACTATTATTATTATTATTATTATTATTATTATTATTATTATTATTATTATTATTATTATTATTATTATTATTATTATTACTACTATTTTGTTATTATTATTACTACCAGTATTATTATTATTCGCATTTTTATCATTTCAGCATTTTTGCCATCTTATGCACACGCATCGCATTTATGTTCGTGCAATTAAATAATAGCGTTTATTTACTAATATTATTGCACGGCTATTATGACATAATATTTTTATATGAGCACTAATAATTATATATTTAATTTAATGCAGTCCATATTTGAGTCCTAGAACCACTTGGGCTCAAAGCCAATTCGTAGAAATCAGCCAATTTTAATGCCCAACCCATATCATATTCACTCAACTCAGCCCATATTTTATTTAACCCAATAGCCGACCCGACTGGCCCACTACACCCATGAACCGACCCGACCCGCCTTTCATTTAACAAGGAACCATTAGGGTTCCTTTTTTATTTCCCCCCCCCCCCCCCCCCCCCCCCCCCTTTTCCCTTCTCTCTGCTCTTTCTCACTCTTCCTCCTTCGTCTCTCTCTTTCTCTCCTCTGCGATCCTCGACCAAAATAGCAAAATCTCAGTCGACTTTCACCTTCCCCAGACCGTGCATGGTCGATTTGGGAAAGGGAAATCAATGCTTCGTACCCCCCCAGCCAGAGTCAATCGTGAAGCAGGTTATTTTTGTTTTCTTCTTCTTTTTTTCTGCTGGCATTCTGAAAGTTTTTAATGGATTTCGTTCGTTTGTGAAGTTGAAACCTTGTCTTATTAGTTTCTTTTCATTTTCGAGTACAAATGTTTAATGGATTTTGTCTTCTTTTTCTGGGTTTCTGATCAACGACAGAAAAGTACATTAACGTTGTGATTTGAACGGATCTCAAACCTAAAAAAAAAAATCCCGCCCATTTTACAAAATCCCAGCAAACCCTAGATTTTTCCCCCATATAAATAATCGTCTCTGGGTTCGTTTGGAGGAGAGGAAAGAAAGTTGGAGAGATCGGAAAATCCCCCTAAAAAAATTAAAAACTCTTTTTAGCCGAGAAATTCCCCTCAAAATGAAAGCAAGTTTTTTGTCTTTTTAGCCTAAAATCCCTACAAAAGCACAAGTCCTTCAGTAATCGAAATCCCCAGGAAAAAATACAAGTTCTTGAGCCACCTAAAATTCCTTAAAATATTAGTTTTTATTAGTGCGTTGTGATAGTTCGAAGTATCGAGGCAAAATCCTAAAACAATTTTTCTGTTGCTTTGTTATTCTTTGTGAATCCGAGCATCGCAAGCTCGAGTGTGATAGTGTTCGAGTGTAAATCGGAGATTCCTTCGCCTCACTTCGCTGCACCCGAAGCAGGTGATCCTCATTTCCTTTTTATGTCTTTATTTCACTTTCCGACTCGGTGGATTCTGTGTTAATTCAAGCACTTGCTTTTGTTATGTGATTTGTGTATATAGTCGAATGTTTGGATGTCTTTGAAATGGTTGGTTTCCTATTGTTGTTAAGTTTACCGTGCACCATTGGTGATAATTAGTCTCATGTTTGGTTGGTTCCTTGTTGGTAGTTGTTCTTCCTCTTAGCTATTTTCCTTAATTTCTGTTTTGTTTGTGTGTTTGTCAGTTTAGTTTAGCTGAGTGTTAATAGGTTATTAGCATGCTTATGTTTAGTTTGATAATTTATACATGCTTAGTTAGCTTAGTTTAATCATTTGCTTGTATAAGCATGTTTATTTATCTTGTTTTATTCTTTGTTAAGCAGTAGTAGTGTTATCATAACTGCCGGTTAGTCTAAGTTAATCATTCACATGTTGTGTGTATGTTTGCTAAGCTTGTTTTCTGCTTTGTTAGTTAAATGTGGTTTCGATGGCATTTCATAGCTCAGCCTAATCCCTGTTGTGTATGCTTATAAGCTTGGGTCAGCCTCAAAATCATGCCCCAATCTCGTATTTTTTTGCTAGCTTGTGGTTTTCTTTAGTCCAGTTTAGTCTTTGTTCCTACCGAACATGAGTTAAGCCAATTTTCCATGTCATTAGCATGCCTACAGATTTAGTCTAGCCTGAATATTGTCTAAAACCCCCCCTGTTTTTGATCGGATACTTGTTGATCCATCAGCATGATTAAAGGCTGTCGCATTTGATCACGACTAATTATATGTCCCTGTGATAATCAGTCTTGTCCAGCGTACTCTATATACATCATGTGTTCATTAATTCCTTTAGGATTGTCAATGATAGTGTGAAGAAAATGGTATGACTACCTGTTTAGAGATAGTAAGTCGGGTGTTAACATGGGTTGTTTGTTTTATCTAGGCCTCAACATAACCAAAAAAATGATTTATCTGTGGTGGTTTGCTTGAGTAAAAAAAAAATTGTTCTTAAAATGCGTTGCTGTTTGGTTTGCTTTTGTAGTGTCCAAAGTCTCAACAGTAAGTGTGTTGTTCTTAAAACGTGTTGTTGTTTGGTTTGCTGTCGTAGTATCCCAAGTATGAAGCCTTGCCATTTGGCTTGCTGTTGCGGTATCACAAGTCTCAGAATGATTCTTTTTTTTTTTTTTTTTTTTTTTTTGCCTAAAAGCAGTTTCGATCTAAACCTATTTTAGGTCATTACATTTTTTTTTTGTCTTCTCTGTTGAATCTGTTGAAATTCTGAGATTTGATGTTCCTAGTGTCTATTGACACTTCGTGTTTCAATCGTTTGTTTCGAATTATAAGCTTCTGATTGTGGTTATTGGTAACACGTTTGAATGCCTAAGTTTAATTTGAGCGATCTGATGTATGGACTTGTTTATGAAAAGGTTCAGACGTATGATCATTAGTTAGTGTGCTAAGCAATCCAGAAAATAAAACTTCAGTTCTGTTGAGCACGTTATGTCGCCCGCATCTGTTAATGGTTTCTTTATATGCTCTTACATTGTAAATATACCGTGTTTGATTATGTATATATATCTACGTATATTACTGGTATACTTAACTGAAGCACGTTAATAGGGAGGTTAGATTGGTCATTATGGATCAAGCTTGAACCCTCCCCGGTGTTAGCCATGCCTGGGATTCATGAAATCCCTTGGAACTTGTGCAACATCGGGAAGACGGGGGCGAAAGCTTTCCAATATTAACCTTCTATATATCCCTATGAATGTGTATACATGAGGTATACTTGAATATACAACATATATACATAATCTATTGAATTGTCTTAAGTTTACATTTTATATATTTAACTTTTCATTGATTAGATACTAATCCTTTTCCTTATCTTTCTTTTGCATGACCATCGCATATGAGTCCGAGGGACTCGTTCGTCTTCCGCATTCGGTGTTGGGCTAAAAGCCCAACGCAATCTCCTCTGTCCCAGCCATCTGTCCACAGCAAAGAAAAAATATAGCAAAAACAAAATTCTGGGCCAAAGCCCAATAGGCGTGAACAGTCCTCCCCAGGCCTAAAAAATGGGTTGAACCCATTTCCAACAGCAGTCCCATTGCAGCAGCCTTTTTTTTTAAATGGGCTGGACCTATTTATATTTTCACTCCTCATTTATTTTGTGTATTTAATTTTGCAACTAACTCTTTGTTTTTTTTTTCTTAGCTTAAATGAACCTTAGCAAGATTAGTAGGTTTAGTTTTAGTGACGGGTAGTTAGGAAGACCAACAATTAATTCCCCGAGTTTCATTCTCTTTTATTATGTTAAAATTATTTGCAATACCTATAACATATATCTTTCTTAGAATAATTGATTTATAAAGTGGCATAATTATATATTTAAGCTAAAAGGAATCATGATCCATACTTACTATCTTGAAGATTTCAAAACGTCATTAATATGTAGATAATAATATAAGTATATTTTATAAAACGTTGTTTTCAAGATTCATCCAACTAAACATATTTTATCCAAGCCTAGTTAAATAAAGTTAGGAAAATAGAAAGAAAATTCATCACCCTTTGCATTCTATTTAAAAGAAAATTCATCACCCTTTGCATTCTATTTATAAAAAAGAAAAAATTTAGATTAGACAAAGCATATCTAATCAATAGAATTTTGAAGCTTCATTTACATTATTTTAACCTTTTTGCACTCTGTTTATAATAAGTCTAGATTTTCTGCATATAATATTTCAAGCTTAAATTGGCTAGTCTTTTCTTAACAGCTCCTAATTATGTGAAATTTATTCATATTTTGCAAGTTTCAATGGCATATTATTTCAAAACTCAGCAACTTATAAGTTGTATTTAAAACCTTTTTATATAAATTATTATATTTCCTATAAGTCTTTACTTTAGATGGCGTTATTATATTTAAAAGCTTTAACAATATTTGTAAGTCTTATTTTAAATATTCTTTTATGCAAAATATTCTATTTTCCATAAGACTTATTTCAAGATAACATTACTGTTTTCATCTTAAGTTTTAACAGCATTTATAAGTCTCATTTTAAAAGCATTTCTTTTATGCAAATTACTATATTTTTTATAAGTTAATTTAGACGGCATTATTATATCTCCTTTAAAACCTTAGTAATATGTACAAGCTATTTTCTTAAAATTTAAGCACTATTTTTAATCTTAATTAATTAACCTAAGTTTGGCCGGTAAACCGTAGTTAACGGATCCTAGAGGATGCCTAACCCCTTCCCTTTAGGATAATTAGAACCCTTACCTAGAATTGAACTTAAGCAGACCATTAACGGAGGTTTAGTTAGGCTTTACCTTAGTTAATAAAATAGGTGCCCTAATTCACCTTAAAATTAATTAGGTGGCGACTCCTAAAATAAAGCAAAAAATAGGAATCTCCAATATGTTGTACTCTAATTTAACCCGTTTAAATGGGGTATAACATGCGCGATCATCATGCGTGGAAAAACTTAAAGATAATTATCATATGCGAAGGAAAATATATCCAAAACGAAAGCTACGTTAACCGTTGAACCGATAACGAGTAATAAAATAGCAAATTCATGTTTTCTACACTTCTATTACGACTTAACGAGGTGATAAAAATAGTAAGACGACCTAACATAATATGATTTGGTTTAACATTTCCTAGACTCAAAACAATACGAGAAATCTTCATGCTAGGCCCTGCTTTTTATTATGAATTTAAAGACCATAAATATACTTGTTTACGGAATCTAGTCATGCCAAGTTCATATTGAGTTTTAGCCAGCAATGAACGAAAACTGAGATTTAAACCAGATACCAAAACCAAGAGGAAATACCAAAAGAGCTATAAGAGAAAATTATACTGCACAACCGGTAGCTTAATAGCCAGATTCAAACTAAGCTAATCTAACTACTGGATTTGAAATACACAGAACTGAAAAGGCAACCACGATAAGGAGGGAACCATTACCTTTGTTAGGTGCAGTGAACGGGGTGTCGATGGCGTCGAATCTACTCTCTCGTTATGAATAGACCCGAAACTCGATCAAAAATTAAAATGCCTTTGGTAGTTAAAGTCCTTTGGCCAACAGCGACGAAAGTTAGTCGAATCGAAAGCCTTAATTTTTCAACATTAAATTCATGTTTTTAACACAATGTTTTCTGGTTTAAAAAGTTCAAGACCAGCTTTTGAACAAAAAGAGGAAACTCGAGACTTTTTGTGAGAGAAAATATCCCTATCTCACCCGATCAGTCTCCTCCCCTCCTTTCGTCTATGGACTTAACGATGTATTTATAGGTGAAGTTTAAACTCTAGGGTTTCGTTTGGGCGGGGTTTTTGAGCTTGAATTTGCCATTTAAAAATCAAAAATCGAATCCTTAAAGCTACTTTTTTTTCAGAAATTTCAGAGGCGTTTTTGGTCGTTTATGTTGATTCGACCGTTGAAGATAGGAGAAAGAGAATACTTGTATAGAAATGGCAAGACCAAAATCTGCCATGGCTAAAAAATGGATCATTGTTCGAAAAGGAAAGAGGCGAGAGGGACATTTATTAGATATACGAAAATGGCATCTGTTTTTCTGCCATGGTTGAAAAGGAGACTGTGTTGTAGCTAAAATGGTGGAGAGAGAGAGAGATGAAGATGAGGAGAAAGGAGAAAAAGAAGTGCGGCGTTAGGGTTTAGGATGAAAAGGATGATGAAAACATTTTATTACACGGGCCGGGTCGGGTGGAAATGGGTAGTGGGCTGGTCGGATAGATGACTTAAAATGTGGGCTGTTGGCTTAAAATATGGGCTGATTTATTTAAACGGATAGTGGGCCGGCCGAATTAATTAAAGTATGGGCTGGTGTGATCCGAATTTGATCCTTTTCCTTTTGGAATAAACATGCAATTAGTAATTAATAGTAATAAGCTATAATTTAATGTTACAAATTTACTAATAATAGAGAAACTATAGATATATAGGTAAAGCGACAATAAAGTAGAAATATTATCAAGGTTAGTTTTACGATTAATATGTAACAAATAAATAGCAATATACGATGCATTAATAAATAATAGTATTTAATCATAGTAATAATAATAATAATAATAATAATAATAATAATAATAATAATGAAGTGCTAGTGAAAATAAGATATTTAAAGTATTAGCAACTCAAGAAAAGAGCGAATCAGAATAAAGGGAGGGGCAAAATTGGGTTTCAACAATGGTTTGTAATGAAAAAGGCTAGATGCTATAAAGAGTATAAAATTTGTGATGTGTTACCCAAAGCAGGGTAGCACTGCCTAGCATAGAAGAGATCTTGACACTTACAATGAGTAGAAGAAGAAAGACAAGAAGAAAGACTTCACTACCTGCGGAATTATTGTAAGTTAAGTTGTCGATAATTTCATCTATGATGGAAATAAATTTTATTGTTCATTCCATATAGGCACACTTATGAGATATATATGGCAGTACAATTTTGACTCGCCTCAGACAGTTGACAATCACGTTTGGCACGTAGAAGAAGTGAATTGATCATCGTGTCAAGCAACATCAAAAGGGTGATGTCTGAAATGATTGCTCAACTTAAAAGTGTTGGTCATGTTCTATTGGATGAGCAGTAAGATCAGGAAGTGATCCGGTCTCTTCTCAATATTTGGGAATTTAAAGGTTACCTTGACCCACAATGACAAAATCAAAATATTTGTTGATGTTGCCCATCATTTGAACTTGAATATAAGCGGCTTGATGCTGCTAAATCAATACCTAGTGTTTTATGTGGCAAATCAGGTGGTATTAAAAAAACTTCCAGGCTTCAAGCACAAGAAACTTAAAAAAGGTCAATGAGACCGAAGATGGAGCCTCCAAGGAAAGAAACCTACTGAATTCTAACAAGGAAAAGTGGCATCACAAGAAGAAAGATAAAAGTTGCAGTTTTGCAACTATCAATGTTTGTTCTTCTTGTATTAGGTTTCCCTTCAGCAATAATATTTCTAAAATTACTCTAGAAAATATTTTATATGGTTCTGGACACCTTTATGAATGTTTCTTAGTGTAAATTGTAATCCTTTCACTTATGACTATTATGTGGACTAATACATCATGACATGCTCTTCGAGTATCAATGATGTTATTATTATTACATGGCATGAAAGATTGGGTCATATTGGGAAAGATAGAATGAATTGGTTGGCTAAGGAAGGACACTTGGGTTCTTTCTCCAAAATAGACATGCCAACTTGTGAAAATTATCTTGTCGGAAAGATTGCATATAAACCATCTGAGATGGCTAAGAGAGTTGACTTCTTAATGCAATTAATCCATTCAGATGTCTGTAATTCAATAAATGTGAAGGCTAGGTTCGGTGCCTTCATTTCGTTATGTTTGTTGACGATTTCACGTGCTTTGGTTATGTTTATTTGATTTCTCATAAATCTGAAGTACTCGAATGCTTTAGAAGATATATGAATGAAGTTAAGTATCAATTAGAAAAAAGTATAAAGACTTTATGAACCGATAGAGGCCGTGAATATTTGTCAAAACAGTTGGAAGAATTATGTAATGAAAAAGGCATTACCAGACGTTTAACTATTCCTTGCACACCACAACAAAATGGTGTATCAGAAAGGAGGAATAGAACACTATTGGACATGACAAGGTCCATGATGACGCAGGAAAATTTACCTATTTCCTTCTGGGGAGATGTGTTATCGACTGCAGCCTAAACATTGAACAAAGTGCCTTCTAAATCAGTTACTTCCACTCCCCATGAGCTATGAACTGGTCGCAAACAAAACATGAATGATCTATGACCTTGAGGTTATGTTGCATATGTAAAAGATCATTTTAACAAGTTTGATATCTTTGGATCCAAAAGGCAAGAAATGTATCTTTATAAGATACTCCGAACACTCCAAAGGGTATGTGTTCAATGGTGATTAAAGAATGAAAGTGTTACTGAAACTGAATCATGAGACATCATATTTCTGGAAAACGATTTTCCCGAGTAGGGCGAAATAAAGAATGGTGAGCCTCTTTATGAAGTGTTGAATTCAGATAGTTAGAAAATGTCTTCAGACATGTTTGATAATCAATAGATCAAGGAGTGGTTCCTGATACAAGTGGGAGTCTTGAATCCCAACTTCTTTTGAAAGAATCTGAATTTCAATTACGTAAGAGTACCAGAAAAGGTATACCTAAAAGATCTCATGAGATTGAAGATTATGCCTTTCTTGGTCGTTCCTACAGAATTGAATGAGCCTAATTCTGTGTCTGAGGCTTTAGCAAGTCCTGAAAAAGATAAGAGGATGAAAGCAATGAAAGAAGAATTAGAGTCCATGAGAATTAACAAAGTCTGAGATCTTGTTGACCTTCCTCTTAGCATAGAGATATTGGGAATAAATGGGTTCTCAAAGTTAAACGCAAAGCGGACGGGTCAATAGAAAGATACAAGGCACGATTGGTGGCAAATAAGTTTTACTTAATAAGCTGGAATAAATTATGAGGAAACCTTTTCACCAGTTGTGAAGTTTACCTCAATTAGCTTAATTTTGGCTATTGTTGCACGTTTGGATCTAGAATTACACCAAATGGACATGAAGACAGCTTTTCTCAATGGAGAACTAAACGAGGAAATCTACATGGAACAACCTGTAGGTTTATCGTTAAAGGCCAAGAACATATTGTCTGTAAATTGAGAATATCTATTTATGGCCTGAAGCAGTCTCCAAGACAATGATAATTGTAATTTCACAAGTAGGTGATCTTATATGACTTTATCATGATCAATGAAGACCATTGCATCTATGTGAAAAAGCCCACTGGAATGTTTGTAACTCTTTCCCTTTACGTGGATGATATATTATCGGCCGGAAATAATTTAAAGTATCTGAAAACTATGTAGGCATGGCTTTAAAAGTCATTTGACATGAAAGACATGGGTGAAACAGTCTATATATTGGGTGTTATGATCCAAAGAGATCGCTCCAGAAAAGTTTTTTGAGTATGTCTCAAGAAATATAGATAAAGGAAATTTTGGAACGCTTCTGAATGAATAGCTGTAAACTCGTGGATACTCCTATGGCAAGAGGTGAAACTTTGAGCCTTGATCTGTGCCCAAAGACTATATATTGGGTGTTATGATCCAAAAATAAAGTATGTCTCAAGAAGACATGTCTTAAATTCCATCGTGCCCAAAGACTGAAAAATAAAAGGAAGACATGTCTCAAATTCCATATTCAAGTGCTAGCGGGAGCTTGATTTATGCTATGATGTGTACTTGTTCGAACATTTGTTATGCCATAGGTCTGGTAGCAGGTATCAATCCAATCCTGAAAGAGATCACTGGAAAGATGCGAAGAGGATTTTCTGATACCTAAAATGAACTGCAAATTATTCACTATGCTATAGTGGATCTGATTTACTCCTAAGAGGCTATACATATATTGATTGTCTTTGCTGATCGGAATGATAGAAAATTGACCTCCGGCTATGTTTTCTTACTAATTGGTGGTACTATGTCAGAAAAAATAAGAAATAAACTTGCATGGTGCTTTCGTCTTTAGAAGTTGAATTCGTGGCTTGTGCATCTGTAGTACAAGAAGTTGTTTGGTTAAGGATTCTTTCAACATTTTCATATTGCAAAGGATTCTCAGGGTTCCATAATTTTATATTGTGATAGTCAAGAGGCACCATACGAAGGATCCTAAGTTTCATAATAAGACCAAACAAATTGATTACAAGTGGAAAAATAACATTGCAATACATACCTACGCAAAGATGATAGTTGTCCTCTTAGAAAATCAATATCTAGAGACATGTTAGAAAACATGTTGTGGATCTAGGTTTGCGAAGGATATGATACTATTTGTGTATTGTAAAATGTTTTGGTTGTAATAGTATACTTATCAATGAATTATTATTGAGATTATATTGATATTTTATGTACATGTGATGATATCCTAGTGAAGGATATAAGTGTATCGAACAAGTTGCGAGATCAGCTCTCTCACACGAGCGATCACCTCTGACGTCGAGGAATGTACATAGATGAGACCTATTGAAACCTTTACTAGTGCAATGTCATATATATCTTTTGATAAAATGGTCGGTCTTGACTAGAGCTTAGACTAATGGATTACAACATCCTTATGGCTTGTTTTGTAAGCCAGATGCGAGTTTTATAGAAAGTTGGATTTGAGGATTTTTTAAAAGGAAAACTCGGGTTAGACATCTGGAGGTGTCTAGACCAAGATTTGTACGGTGTTGAATGAGTAAAGTAATAAGACACACGTGCCAATATAAGGTGAGAACACCGTAGCACGTGTTTCATACCACGTGTGCTAAGCGACCAATGGGTTAATGGGGAATGGATCCCCGCTTCTTCATTATGTGAGACCAGGGGCGGACCCACGTGGTGCAATACGGTGCTCTAGCACCCATTAACTCAGACGTGAACTATGTTGTTTATATAGAAATTTCTCCAAATTAGGTGATATAGGCTGAATAGCACTCACCAACCAAAAGTTGGAGTGGGTGCTTTGGTTCAGTGCATTTGTTAAAGTTGCACGGTTGGCTGAGGGGTGAGGGTTCGATTCTTAGCTACAACAATTTTTTAAAAGTGTTGCTTTAGTTGTTCCAGCTGACTTTTCCTTCATTTTTTTTGCAAAATATTTATTCTTCTTCTTTTTTCACTTTAATTTTTACGTTTAGTTTTTTTTTTCCTTAATGTTCTTTGTTAGATTTTTCTATTATTGTGTTCAAATAATTTCGCACTTCTATTTTATGAGCCGTAGCAACTTTATGGTAAAGGAAGTCAGCACCCACGACATTAAAATCCTGGGTCCGCCAGTGTGTGAGACCCAGAAAGTACTATTGACTTTCCATTGGAATACCCTGTGACCTTTTACTGTTTCTTGAAGTACAGATCAGTGTTGCTACTTTAGCATATCACTATAGCTATGAGTGATTCGGCAATGCAGTGCATGTCTAGGAAAGTAGTTGATCTAGGATGGATAGTTTCGAGTAGAAAGGGAAGACAACTAAAAATTAATAATCTAACTTGTATTCACAAGTCGACCATTACACTTACCATAAGTGTAACAAGTGTAATTGTGGATAAAGTTATACATGAACTCAAGTTCACTTCTTACGAGGATGAGGGATCGGATAAATAGCTACTGGAGTAGCAGATGATGTCTGGGATATTGCGAGTAATAAGATCCTCATGTTAGTAGCGAATTCCTTCCGCAAGTGATTGGATTCCTACATAGAGCTCTTGTAAAACCTTAAAAGGTATAGCTCTTGATGCTCTCAGGTCGCACGAACTATTTGTCTATATGAATTACGTTGTTATACTCCATTTTAACTGGATCAAAGCAGAGTACAACATATTGGTGATTCCTCAATTAATTAACTTAAGGAGTCGCCACCTAATTATTTTGACGATGAATTAGGACACCTAATTATTAACTAAATAGTGCTAAAATAAACTTCCAATAATGGTCTACTCATCTATGTGATTCTAGATAAGGGTTCTAAGGGGTTAAGCATCCTTTAAGATCCGTCAAAACAATTAATCGGCCAAACTTAAGTTAATTAAAAAAAAGTTAAAATATATCACTAAACGATTTAAAAAAAAAAAATTGTTATCTACTATAACTAGGTGCGGATTAGCTGAAAAAAAGTGTAAAGCTTAACATTTAAAATACTTACTTTAACAATAAAATCTGTAAAAAATCCAAGAAAATGTTAATCTTGCTTTCAACTTTTGAACTTAAACTTGAAAGAACTTGGTCTTAAGAAAAATAATTACTTTCGTTGAAATCAAATTATTTAAAAATTTATAAGAAACTGATAGGTCTAATAGATCAAAAATAAGAAGGCTGTAAGCTAGTGAAAGTCTAAAATATATAGTTTATCCCTTCAAATCATCCTTTGCAAGAATGTTCGGCAGAATCACCTGCTTTTGTCTGAAAACGAAAATCTGAACTCTTAGTCATTAATTTAAGAATACTTGACAGGTTAAATCTTGAATCGGTGATATACTTTCTAAAAGGGGAGCACTTCATCCGACTATTTTTAAAATCGACACTTAATTAACAAAAAAAAACCTGCACCACTATATCAGACTTTAAAAAGTTGTTTGTGAGAAAGTGCTTCAGGCAACATTTTCCAGTTCACATTTTCAAACTAAATCACAAAGAAAGCTCAGTTCTCTTAATTCAAAGAAATACGCTTAAATTCTGAAAATCAGTTTACAATAATTCAAACAGTGAACCACGTTTTCATCTTTATAAAGCCATCAGTGATAAGAAAACCACAAATATAGATTTGATTCCTTAATAATTCAAAAAAAAAAAAAAAAACGTAATGGGTATTATAAAGAACACTAAAATAAGGAAAAAGGTCAACTACTGGTTTCTCTTATGCCGACTACCCCTCTAAATTAGGTGTTCTAAGGTCTTAAACCAAACAAACATTCACACGTAAGAAAACAAAACAGTTAGTTAATCCTAGTACGAGCTTAAAAAAGCAACTGAACACCTTTCTGCTCCCCTCTTCTTAATTCTGCCCTGATGTTTTCAAGAGAGGAGAGAATCGAATGTAGAATAGATGAGGGTTCTGAATCTAGCGGCGGTATCGAGTCTCAAAATGAGACTTCTTGTGGCAATGAGAGTCTTTTATGAAGACTCCATGTGTGCTCCAAGGTGTACATGCAAAGAAAAACCGAAAGAAGTAGACATTAGTATTGGAGCATCATTATCTAGATGTCGTTTATCATTGTTTGAGTCTTTTATATTTATCCTTATGTCGTTTATGCTTATCTCTTAGCTTTATCCTTTAGTATAGATTAGTCTCTAGAGTTCTCTTTTAGTTAGAATAGTATTCTTAGGAACAACGTGTATTTAGCTCATTCAAACATTCAATAGATACAAATTTGCAAGCTCTTAATGCTCCAAACAATGGCAAACTTTATTTTTTTTTCCTCTCCAACATAGGATGAGTACAACAGGATCATTTGCGCTAACATCAATGATAAAACAAACTTCGAACTCAAGCTATTTCCATGCTTATGTGTGGCTACAATCTTTTCGGTCATCTTGATGGGACCACTCCGCCCCGAGTCGCACTACCACCATTGGCACAAACGTATCTCCCAATCCTGCTTTTTTACCTTGGTTCCGTCAGACCAACTCAAAACGCCCTTATGGCCCAAAAATTTATATGCGGCCGACTCGGCTAAAACGGCTTGGGACGCCACCGCATACCACCTATGCAAATAGGTCTCAAACCAGGGTCTTCCACGTGATATGCCCGCATCCCTAAAATCGCTCCATTTTTTTTTCGAATGGAGTTAGCCACCGGCGGGTGCCCCCGTGTCCAACCCCGAACTCAAGTCAACGAAAAATGCACGTGAAAAAATGAGGAATTGTTTGAAAAATTGATATAACTCTTCCTCCGTCACGAGGATGCTAAGATCCACGTTGCCACAAATACAAATTATCGCAACAATTGAACAATAATTTCCGTGAATGGGCGCCTTTAATTCACGCTCTAATACTCAACCACGGCACAGCCAAACACGAATATATTTTGTGTAACTATGTAACAGGATTGGCCACACCGCCAATGTTTGCCGCTCTAAATCCCACGACCAAAGCCTTTTTTTTTTTTTTTTTTAGTCGACTCAGAGCCACTCACCACATCACAACGGAGCCGCAACCTAAAAAAAAAACGTCTCCATGGGTGAGTAACAAAAACATTTTTTGGTTTTTTAAATGCATCAAATAATATTTTTAAACTAACACTTTGTGTTAATGTGTTTTTTCATTTTGTCAAGATAACCTAAATGATTGAATTTTTCCCCTTTGATTTTTTGTGTGAAGGACGAAAACGCGCAATATTTTATATAGAACTGATATTTTTCTCACATCCCCAAGCTCACATGTCCGTCATCCACTCCCTCAATGTAGGCTCAATAGAGTTCAAGGTTTATTTTAAATAAATTCTCGCTACCATTTCATGAGCAAGACAATTTTTCTCATTGTAAATTATCTAATAAAGGTGCATCCATTTAGCAAATTAACTTTTGTGTTTGAAAAAACTTTAGCCATCACCAGTTTGTATCTCTCGACAAAAAATTCGTAAGGTTTTGTTGATCAATTTACCAAATACAACTTGGCTTTATATAAAGAATAAAAGTGAAGTTAACTTTTTCAAAAATTCCATTTATTTTCAAAAATTGAAACACGATGGCGGAGGAGAGTATAAAAGTCTTGATTCTTCTCTCTCTTCACGGAAATTGACATTCTACCCCACCCTAGTACATTACCTTGGGATTTCATATCGTTGCAAGAAAATCTTACATGAGGCGTCTCTTATTGCGTTATCATCATCTTATAAGTAGATAATCAATCCCCGTTCCAATTACTTGGAAAAAATTTCACGCCAATTTTTGGTTGCTTATGGGAAAATCGCATCCACAAATTGAATCCCACCATTGTGGTTTTGATAAAAGGCGATGTAAGGTTTGTTGAAAAATCCTTTTAAAACTTTGCGTTTGTCCGCATAGATTACTCGAAAAAATACGCAAGTTCAAAAAAAACTTCTAAAACAGTCCCCTCCTCCAACGTCCGAGCGCAAAGTTATGACCATCTAAAGATGAAACAATTTTGACCACTTACAGTGTAAGACTCTCTCTCCCTCTCTTTTCTAATTCCGAACCTATATTTTTTAGAATTATATTTATATTCAAAATAATGTTTGCCCCACTCTTAGTATATTAAAAAATAACACGCTTAAATCAAAACCTTAAAAAACAAAACACTTAAACAAATCTTTGAAACAAAACTTATTTCGTGGCACCTTTTCAACCATGAACTTGAAAATGAAAACCGGACTTATCCGATCCCTCTAAAAATATTGTGGCTTGTAAGTGGCTTTTCAGATACGTGGTTCCGTTGATTACAAGGCGCGGCTGGTTGCGAAGGGCCTACATTGACTTTCATTGTACGTTGTCAAACCTACCAAAAATCATCAAGTTCTATATCAATAATACCTTGATGAGGAAGTGTACATGACGGCCTCCGGATTTGCGATACAAGGTAAATCCTTCTCACACACACGACTAATCATGGTCGAAACAAAGCCTCGATGAAAAAACACACTAAGTGTTTTTTCAAACAAAACTTATTTGTTCGACATGGTCTCGCGATATCACGTTCCTTCGGGTTTATGTTGATTTTCAACCCGGCTAAAACTAGTGTGAATCATGTTATCCTCCGAACGGTTTTCTACGTCTCACATTTTTCCCGGGTGTTATTGAATTCCCATGGCTTTGTGCTCTCACAAGCTACATTATGTCAATGAAATCGAATGACGAACTCATAATACGATTGCAAAAGTGCCAAAACTCCTATGAGTGCAACCGAGGTGCTATATAATGATGGATATTGATCGTCGAGTTATTGGCAAGCTCCAATACCTCTCTTCACACACGATTAAGCTCTCTCATATGGCACCAAACTTATGAAAACACAAGAGTGCTCGGATATCTTTGTGGTACAAGCGAATTTGGCCTCCGTGTACAAAAATGTCGAAAAATATGTACCGATGCCGATTGGTGGTGATCTCGATAAAGCTTTTTTTTTTGGCCAAAACCCAATTAGTTGGTGCTCGCAAAAAAAAAAAAAAAAAAAACAACTTTAGAGGTAAAGTTGCGTCTAAAGCCTTGGAGAGTTCCGACAATTTATTGTGACAACATTGGTGTCACCTTCTTGACAAGAACGTCCTTTCGTATGAAACAAATATCCACTTTGTAAAATGTTGGAGTTCGCGATCCACAGTGGTTTGGGTGATACCCTCACTTTACTTGCCAAACCAGCGTTCGTATAACTTGTTCAAGCTAGGCTTAGCAACACCTCGCCTAACGTTATGGAGCATCATTATCTAGATGTCGTTTATCATTTTTTTTTATATTTATCCTTTTTCGTTGATCTCTTAGCTTTATCCTTTAGTATAGATTAGTCTCTAGAGTTCTCTTTTAGTTAGAATAGTATTCTTAGGAACAACGTGTATTTAAGCTCATTCAAACATTCAATAATACACACAGTTTTTCCATAGCTTCTTCAAGCTCTTATAATTAGCTGGGCAGTCTCATATTCATCAGGTTACTTAAGTAAAGTACTCATAGTCAAACATAAAGAAAATTTGCAACTAATGCTCCAAACAATGGCAAACCAACAGGGAGTACAAGGATCATTTGCGCTAATGATAAAACATATCGAACTCAAGCTATTTATTCATATCCTCATGCTACAGGAAACTAATATTTCATTCATCACCAAGTAGATCCAACCTTGCACACATTAATTCAAAGGAAGGTCCATAATAGTCTTAAAATATCCTATAGCACGTTATTTTATATTAATCCAAGGAAAGCTTCCTAAGACATGATTTTGAACACTTAAATGACGCACATAATGCTTAAACTGAGCATGGATTTGCAACAAGCGTAGTTAAAGATATTCTACTGACCCAAGCTAACAACAATTATTTCTTTCAAAAAGAGAGCTTCAACACAAACTTTATAACTCTACTATACTGGTGCCTATCATTCTAAAATTCATACTTCCTATGTTAGGCAAACAAAGAGAACCGTGTCATTTTTATAAGGAACAAGAATCACCTAGAGTAAAGAGGGGTAAAAACAAGGCCTTTCTTTCATAGCAACTAATTCTGGATACTAAAGTATATAAAATTTAAGGCAGCATGCAACAGACAATAAATCAAAAAAATAGAACAATAAACTTAGAGTCATGGTTTCTACTTTCCAGTTGTACAAACACAAGTCTAAATTTGCGACATATGAAGTGAAAAATAACTTTTGGTCTAGAACCTTAGATGCAGCACACTAAACAACAAGATTCTGGCTTCACAACTAGAATTTAAAAAATGAATCTTACGAACAAGGCATAAGCTAATGACCTGTGCATTTTTATTAATAACCTAAGCAAGCCTTTCAACATCTAAAAGGAATGTGCAATGACAAACTTCTTCTTCCACATAAAAAAAAAATGATGAGCACCTCATTAGAATGATGCAAAACCAAAGAAAGTACCCTTTTATTAATATGGGAAGTAAAGTACCATTTCTACCCATGAAAAGAAAGTATTTTTTCTACCGCCTGAAAAGAAAAGTACTCTAAAACAACATTAACATAATATTCAGCTCAAGTAAAATCCCTACTGATGTGTTCTCTAGGTATTTAACTTATACATTTATATTTTACACATAAGAAGACCATATGCTGGAAAACCGATTCTTCCACATAATGACATAGAAACACTAATCAGAATTTACGAACATACTTAAAAAATATACCAGTCCTAATGTTATGACTTTAGGTGAATGCGAGAGTTAACATCACCAACGAGAAAGAACATATCCTACACATAATTTAATTCATCTATAGCAGAACAAATTAAGACATAGCTGAATAATGGATGCTCTACGACATAATTCCGAAAATCACGACATAAGAAAGAACTGAGCTTATTCTTAATTAGGATTAAATTCCTATTGGATATGGATTCATATATTAAAACTAAATTGTAATCTAGGCTAACAGAGAAGAATAATAGGCATCTAATTTCATGTTATCTAACTAAGCAAAATCAGAACAACTGGAATGGTGACATAAGAGTTTAAAGCATCAAAAATCGACAGGAGACGTGCTGAAATTTCAACTCTACATTCGAAACATGAAACACAAGGAAGCTAACGACTCCCTTGCAATATGCACAGAGCAAAAACATATTTGGTTGGGCATCTAATAGTCACATACGAACTCGTCGCAACACATACTTTTTCTTAGAAACAGGACAACAGTTAAAATACTTTACATGTGATTTTTTAACAAAAGAAATTAACATAGGATGCCGGTTTGAATCAATGATCAACTAAGGTCATGCTGGGTATTTATTTTTTCTAATGCCGAAACACGAGAGTAATTAAAATGAAACTAATAGTACGTCCACAACACATTAAAACACAAATTTGTGCAGATGTAATTAAAAAAAATACAAAGGAACAAAGGTGACTGACCTATTTCGTGTGCAGTGAACTAGGGCTTTAGTCATCTTCGAACTTTTGAATCCCGCTCGGACAGATTCGTCACCAAAGATGGAAAAACAAGAAAGGCTTAAGCAAAGATATTCTAATACTGAGAGGTAGAAACTTAAAGCTATAAGGAGGTTTTTGAAAGCTAATCAATTCTTTAGGAAATTAGGCTGTGGTTAAGAACAAAAGGGGTGGATTTCAACTCTGAAGCTTGAGAACAATGGCAATCTATTTATAGTTGAAAAAAATGAGGATTTGAATCTGAAAAATTGCCATTAGAGATTGATTGGTAAGATGAAGGTGAGAAAAAGTAATCTGAAAACTCACCCCAAAATCTGGATTAGTTTGACTTTGATAACCTCTATTTGAACTAGATTTGACTTTAATTTAGCTTCTTAGTGACTTTATCCAAAGCGACATTTCCAAGTTCAAATACAGTGCAAGCTCAAAACGAGATTACCTTAGCTACACCGAAATTTATAATATATAACATGTGTAGTCATCTAATACTATATTGATTATTACTAGAGCAACAAAATAATGGATGCTCCCTCAAAGTACAAATCTACATTTTTCTATGATCCTACAACATAAGTATATCATGTTTTAAGTCTAGAGATAAGCATTTTTTTAAAAGGACCGAATTACATTCTCCAATCCCAAAAACATTCAAAGGTTAAAACTCACAGTTAACAATGGCTTGAGCCAGGGTTTAGGTTTTTATAGGGCTTCAATTCGTAATGTGCATCTAATTCAGAGATTGTGCCGTGCTCTTACCATTAAATAAAATTCGAGAGACATACTTATTTTTTGTTGAACATAAAGCACGATTCAAGTTATGAAAGTTGCATGAAGTAACATGTAATATCAAAACAATATTAGTTTTATGAGCTTTTACCTCTCTATAATCACCTTGGATCATGGAGAAGACGACTTGAGCCCACCGCGAGATAAATTTCAATTCTACATTTGTGCTATCACTGGTATGTAAATTCATATAACAATTTCGTTTAATACTCTCATACAATTGCAAACTCATGATCACTTTATGTGTTTATAGAGTTCTTTGTTCTTTTGCTAGTTCATATGGTAGAGCTCAATCACTTGTATATAAGAGACAATTATCTACTAAATCAATTTTAACTCTTATGAATTCTTTTAATGGTCCAAATTACATATTGTTTTAAAATTATTTGAAAATATATAGTGTCATCCTTAGAATTTATCACAAATTAGGGAAGCAAATAAAGAAAGAAGCATAAGTTGATGTAATTTCCGCAATGAGTACGATTGTATATGGTGTTTTCTGTCACGACTCAAAATCTCTTAGTCGTGGGGGCACCTATCATTTCCCACCTTGGTAGCCGAACCTTCCCTTACTCAACATGCAATCTATCAATGCAGAAGAACAATGTAATAATAATAAATCTCAATATCAATTAAAAGAGAATAAGTGCGTAATACATCTTCTACTCAAGGCATCTGGTCTAAGTCAGCACAAGAGCTACTAATAAACACATAGGTCTGAATATACAACAAGAACTTTCTGAATGTTGCCATACAAGGATCATAACATCAAAATGAATACTGTCTGCAAATAGATGACAAATATACGAAGAATGGAAACTCAGGCTACAGATCTGAAAGTAGCTCACCCTACGTCTCCAACAACACCGTCTCGGGAAACACTATTGAGGATCAGAAATAGAACTTGTAACAGACTCTGCACTCAAAAGAAGAGTACAACAAGGGTAACATCAGTACAAACAATAGATACTGAGTAAGCATCATAGGCCGACTAAGATTAGTTCACGCATATAAGCATAAAATCAATAAGATAAGCAGATAGGCACATAATACCCAAACCAAGGTCACAAAATATCCCATAACCGAATCACAACCTAAGATGGAACTTCTAAACCACAAGTCTATCGAGTCTCAATAATCTCAAACGATAATCACAAAACTTAGTATAATCTCAAACGATAATCACAAAACTAAGTTCTGAACCTAGGCATAGTCACTACTCCGTAATCTGACCCAGTCCATAATCCAACCTATGCCACCACAATGATACGAACAGATCCTACCAAATTATACGTGAAGAGCCATATGATGATGTAGAATAAAATGCAATGCAATGTACTGGTCAAATACCTTAAACCTATACACACATGCTAAAGGCATTGTTCGTTCAATAGTCATGACGCATGAGGGGGGATCCGCGAAGTCCATGTACCCCTTGCTCCTGAATATACCTTGGATCACGAGTCCACTCGCTCCGGAATAGACCTCGGATCACGAGTTCACATATAGGCCACATCCTCACCCCCGTCAAATGTGTCTTATATATATATATATTGTATGCAAGATGAGTATTGAAAATATTATTCAAGTCTAGAACCTCAATATGAAACACCAACTCAAAAGTAAGCATGATAAATCAATGAAATCAAATGCCAATGAAAGTACGAGTCATAATGCCATAAGCCATATCAGGACTTAGATAAATCAGCTCAACCATGGAATGAATCATACAAACCATCTCGATCAACATAAAGAGTCTATGACACCCTTTACTTCCAAATATAACAAGTACACCTCACAACTAAGTCTTGTGTCACTAAAGTGCTTCATTTTCTCATGTATCATCATCAGTACTAAGTCATAATTCGATATCAATATACATGTAAAATGAGAATGTATGCCATGCATGATATCATCATAATTATACAACACGATTTAGGCCTAATCTCATTATTCTTCTGTCACGCCCCGAACCGAGGCCTGAGCGTAACACAGCACTCGGTGCCTGACTGCATATGACCGAGCAAAGCAACTGACTGGCTGAAACAACATGTGACATCCAAACATACTAAATATGGAAATAATACTAACACATGTTTATTTACTAAGAGTCTGTCTGAAATATCATAAATGCAGAAATATTGAATAAGCCCGAAAGTCTAAATACGTATCCGACAATGCTAACATAAAAGCCTACTAAACATTTGACTGACTGCAACTATAGTCTTGAGGCCTCTGACTTTTTACCGGGACAAGGCCCCTGGCATACTTGACTGATTAGAAATACTGAAAAGACTAGAAAGTGTGATAACGCCCAGAGGGTATTGGGGCTCACCAAATAGCTGATACAAGAAGGTCCTTGCAAGAAGAATCGTCAACCTGTAAATCGTTACCTGCATCGCGAGATGCAAGTCCCGGGCAAAAGGGATGTTAGCACATTTTGACTGCACTAGTCTATAAAGGAACTAAAAAAAAACTGTAAATACTGAAACTGAAACTGAACTGATAACCGATAACTAATAACTAAACTAAAATAAGAAAGTAAAGATATGAATATTCCCTATTCTGAATGAGGGACCACCTGTTTATCCGAGTAAATAATCTGCAGCCTCAGGCCCAATATATATGTGCACAAACTACGGCCTCGGGCCCAAGTATATGTATACATAACTGCGGCCTTAGGCCCAATAACATAGGTGTTCATCATTAAACAATTTACATAAAATAACTGAGAATCATGATGAAAGATATAATACTGACATACTGGGCAATAAGTCACTCAGACATGTATTCATGAACTAATTATAAGAACCGAAGCTTTGACTATTTATAAACATGATGAATATTCTAGACTGAGACTCATGGGTATCAAACACAAGTCTATATTGATTACGTACTGAGCTCACAACATTCGAAATGAAAGTCATGAATGAATTATAAAACTAGAGAATAGAAGTTCTACAACTATTCAAGGAACTAAGCTTAACTATATTTATGAGGCTATTAGTAACGTTGTAAAAGAACGTGAAGCAGGGAGAATCATTAACATTTCCAAACATAGAGAGTTAGCCTCACATACCTTAATTCCGGCCTTTGAGCTTAATACAATGTTCGTTAACCCTTTCAACTTTAATCCATAGCAACACAAGTCAAAGGGATTCTATATTAGCAATAATATCCATGCTTTGGTCACCTAAGCATTTTATCAAACACTTGGTGGGCATAAAGCTCCACAACCTTCTTTAATGGCGTTTCCTTCACCCAATTCCCATTCTATTACTTCTAGGTGATTCTACAATCTCAATTAGGTGTAATTAACATCATTCTCCATCACCCATATGATTACAACAATCTCAAGTCAACAATCGATAAACCTACTATAGTTCGTATAATTCTCTTCACTAAACTCATTTAATATTCTCCCAAGAACTCATCAATTCACTCCTATGAATGATGAGAAAGAAGAGCATTACCTTTTTGAAGTTCAATCCTCTTGAATTTGAGTTCTAGAGTTTTCACGTCTGACAACAATGTTCCAATCACAACTCTATTGATTAGAAGGGTTTACTCAAATTAAAAAGGGATTAGAGACTTGAATTCAACTTAGAATCATGATAAAACTTACCTTGGAGGGTTCTTGAGACTTGTTCTCTTGACATAGGATGATTTTTTTGTGATTAGGGTGTTAGGGAAATACACCCCAAGCTTGTATATAAGAAAAACGCGAAAATATGAGGTTTTGACCCAAAACCAGACCCATCTGCATTGGGCCTGCGTCGCACATCCAACACGGGAGCCTCTGCAGGTTCCTGATTAGAGAGGGTGTTTTTGTGCTTTCAACCCATGACGCGGGGCCATCGCACGAGCCCTCATGCCTGCCTGTGTCGGTTCTGTACAGTGTTCGGTAAAATAGGCATAACTTCTTGTACGGAGCTTTGTTTGGGCTCTACAATATATTGTTGGAAAGGTATTTCAAAGGGCTATAACTTTCATGTTTTAAGTTTTAAGGGCTACAACTTTCATGTTTTAAGTTTTCTCAAATTATCAACATATTTTCATGGAATTGGGATGAAAGACAGACGTATCGAAAACTTAGCCGATCCTATCGAATTTTAAACGCCTTACTATTAGCCATCTTGAGATGATCACATATCATTGCTCCGGTCTCTGATTGGCCTGTTCCTTATATCATTAGAAAGGTATTTCTACGTACTACAACTTTCATTAAGGGTACTTTCCAAAATTCCTAACTAATCAAGGAGTTACAGCTACCCGAATTAGGCCTATCAACCATTTTTGCAAAACGTTCAAACCTTCACTTTTCCCACTAAAACCCTAATGATACGAGTCTAACCTTAGTTCTAAGATACGGGGGAATAACATTATCTCCATCTTAGGATCATTCATCCTAGAATGATGGTCTTGATTATAATCATGACTAATTCTGAGACTCTACGGAAGCTTGGCAGAATTTACTCTGTAACTCATATACATGAAACTGAGTGGCTAAGGCACGTGATCACTGAACTGACGTGAACATATGCCTACTGAACTAAATGAATACATGATTACTGAACTGAATGTTTATTGAACTGACTGAATACTGAGCTGACTGGATACTGAAAAACATGGAGATTATACTATAAGGATCTGAATGAAAAGATTAGTTACCTTCAACATTTTCTGCTTGCTCTCCAAAGAGATAGGGATATTCGGACTTCATGTCCTCTTCGGCCTCCCACGTAGCCTCTTCAACTTTCTGATTTTTCCAAAGTACTTTCACTAAAGCAATCTCTTTAGTTCTCAAATTGCGGATTTGACGATCAAGAATAGCCACTGGAATCTCTTCGTAAGACAAGCTATCTTTAACCCCTATAATCTCCGTGGAAATTACAAGAGATGGGTCTCCTAGGAATTTCTTCAACATAGACACATGAAACACTGGGTGTACAACAGCTAACTCTTGTGGCAATTCTAACTCATAATCCACTTGTCCGATTTAGCTCCTTTATCTTTCTAATGAAATTTGACAAATAATTTTTTCCTTTCGGCGGAGCTTAACATGTGCGGGCAGATATATACTTGCTAAAGCTAGAAATGAAATTTAACTTCTTACCGACTATATCCAAAGCGACATTTCCATATTCAAATACAATGCAAGCTCAAAACGAGATTACCTTGGCTACACCAAAATTTATAATATAACATGTGCAGTCATCTAATACTATATTGATAATTACTAGAGCAACAAAATAATGGATGCTCCCTCAAAGTACAAATACACATTTTTCTATGATCCTACAACATAAGTATATCATGTTTTAAGTCTAGAGTTAAAGATTTTTTTAAAAGCACCGAATTACATTCTCGAATCCCAAAAACATTCAAAGGTTAAAGTTCACAGTTAACAATGGCCTGAGCAGGCATTAGGTTTTTATAGGGCTTCAATTCTTAACGTGCATCTGATTCAAAGATTGTGCCGTGCTCTTACCATTAAATAAAATTCGAGAGACATACATATTTTTTGTTGAACATAAAGCACGATTTAAGTTATGAAAGCTACATGAATTAACATGTAATATCAAAACAATATTAGTTTTATGAGCTTTAACCTCTCTATAATCACCTTGGAGCATGGAGGAGATGACTTGAGTCCACCGCTAGATAAATTTCAATTCTACTTTTTGTGCTATCACTAGTATGTTAATTCATATCATAATTTCGTTTAATACTCTCATACAATTGCAGAATCATGATCACTTTTATGTGTTTATAGAGTTCTTTTGCTAGTTCATGGGGTAGAGCTCAATCACTTGTATATAAGAGAATTATTTACTAAATCAATTTTAACTCTTATGCATTCTTTTAATGGTCCAAACTACATTTTGTTTTCAAGTTATTTGAAAATATATAGTGTCATCCTTTTGATTTACCACAAATTAGGGAAGTGAGTAAAGAACGAAGCATGAGTTCATGTAATTTCCTCAATGAGTACGATTGTATATGGTGTTTTCAATTCAGCATATATAAACGAACGTTCACACAAATATTTGCACCTATTATTACAAAAAGAGTAAATTTGGAAAGAGAAAAGGTCACAAAACAAAAAGATAAAACTTTACCAAATTTACAAACACAAGAACATGCTCCATTGGCTGTTGCAGAAGTTGCAACTATATGTACTATGGACCCATTTTGGCAATGAGAATTATTCACTTTTTTCCGTCAAATATTTGCAATTTATTTGAAAATCAGCATTTCGCCGTGAAATTCCAAATGTAACTAGTTGTTGTTGAAAATCTTACGGAAAATACTTGATCACGAAAACTTGTATAAAATTCTTGAACAATCTCATAGCTTGAGGCATGTCAATTAACATACTGTCCTTAAGGATATTTCACCCGGTATGGGTGTATCCCCCAGGATTCAACTAACTCTTTTATTACAAAACTAGGAACCAGAATCTATCGAAGATTAACATAAAGTAAACCCAACACACTATGATATGATAGAAAGATTATGTAATAAGATCTCTACTTGATCTCAACTCAAAAGGAAAAGGACAACCAATATATATAGGTGGGAAACCAAACATCGAAAAGAGTTGTCATGGCTGAAATGTTACTACCATTAACAAAGAATAATCGTTGGGCATTATTAGAATGAAAAAGGCTCTTTTAAGAATCATAATGGTTGTAATAAAGAGGTTGAAGGTTTCAATAGAATGGTAGTAAATAGGGTCAAATGAATTGAAACTTTCAACATTAAAATGTAATAAAAGAGCTATTGAATATTATTCAAAGATGAATATTTTCTTTTTGAGATATAATTATTTTTTCAACAATCCCCCACTATCTCAAAAAGAATAATAAGGAATAGAATGAAGAAGTTTTGGTAGGTTTCACATATGAGTATCATGCGTCGAATCTGGTGTCTCGTAAACTATGAACCAGACCTAGATGAAACAAGATTAAACTTACAGAAAAACTAGTGAAGTTCAAACTTCTATGAACCAAGAATTCTTTTGTAAGACCAATGTCTTATTTTATCACATTAACTCGCACAATCTTTGTCTTTATCGCGGTTTTGCTCTAAGAGGCCATGCGCGTCTTGGTATTCATGAGTGCTCTAGAAATCCGTCACAATTTCGTAGGAGCGGCACAGCTCCACACTCATATAGGTCAACCCACTAAGTGTATTCTGCAAAGCAATACATCACCTATAAAGGATATGGTAATGGATTAAGAGTTTATAGCTCAACCTCACTTTGCCTTGCAGTATTGCACTATATTCACACACCATAGGAAGGGACATAATTTAATAGTGCTCTTTTGATCAACTAATGACTTGTTATTACCCATATGAACCAAATTCATGGGATCTCCAATCACAAGGTTGGGTTACCATCATTGTTAATCTTCTCAATTAACAAAAGTCTTATTCCCCTCGATGTTTCTTTTAGTCCTATGAATCGGCCAAATTCACCTCAAACATCACATAACTCATGAAATAATTTCATCTCTGTCACGACCCAACCGGAGGGCCATGTCGGGCACTCGGAACTAGCCTACCAAGTACCTCTAAATATATTTTCATAATCACATCTAGGTGAGCCACATGGCTATCTCATAATTACCCTGAACTAAATGATATAAATTTCATCAGATGTAGGCACCTTTATATAAACATCATCAACTATGCCCAAATATACATAAGCCGACAAGGCTATCAAAATGATATACAAAATATGAGCCGACGAGGCTGAGAGATATCTAGCTATACACAACTGTCTACGAGCCCTACGGAGAGTACACAAAACCATAAAGACGAGACAGGACCCCGTCATGCCCATATATATATGTACACCAAAAGAATAATACCAACTATTGCAACTCCAGATCAAATGGAGCTCTTCTAAGCAATCTCTGAGGAAGCAGCCTAAGGGTCAAGTCTGTCTCCCTGTCTACCTGCAGGCGTGAACACAATGTCCACAAATAAAAAAGGGCGTCGACAAAACAATGTACTGAGTATGTAAGGTATGAATAGTAACATGGTAGAGCATGAAGAATAACATTAGATAAAAGAACCATTCATACCTATTGAGACATTTGTCATGCTTACTTAACCTTTCTCTAAAGGAAACATCCCATATATCCATATACATATCTATATAATACCGTACCCGGCCAAATAGACTCGGTATTATCCGTACCCGACCATAATAAGGCTCGGTAATATCCGTACCTAACTACAGAGGTATGCGCGCAATAGATATCATACCCGGCTATATAAGCTCGGTATCATAAAATAGCTATTACACATATGACATACATGAATATCCACAAGAAACATTATAACTCTATCGGGGCGACATTGAGTCGGTAAGGCCCCAATTTCTATTTTGGAATTACTATAGTCATCATCATCATCATCATCACTATGAAGATCTTTTATCAATAATATCTTAAGGATCTTGATAGTCATGAGCTTCTAACATTCTCTAGGAAGTAGGACCTTATGAACATCATAGATGGGATCATGACGAGGAAATCATGCTTTTAGAAAGAAGGGTTAGCCTTACATACCTTTACGTCTTCTTAATTACTTAACGATCTCCTCCAAATTCTGCAAAATCTACATTCAAGAGGATTCACACTAAGGTTAAGTCTCAAAGACACTCTTAAGTTCAAACTAGTACAATTAACGAGCTAACGAAATTTGGGCAGCATTTCCCCTATTTTGTCAATTTCCACCAAATTACAAATCAACTCCCAAACAACAGTAATAACGTTAAAAATATCATATTCAAGAAGTTACATTCCATACAAATCTCAAATTTATCCAAAATCCCTTTTTTAAGTTCATCTCATAGTCATCTTCTTCACTTCAACATTTATGACTTCTCCACTTTAATTCTTTTCCTTTCCAAGAGTTACTAAACCTTTATATCAACTCAATCATGTAAATAGTAGGAAGATCATACCTTACTATATAAGAACTTCACCTTCCCCAACTCCTTTCAAGGCCAAGCTTATCACAACTTTGAAGAGAAACAAGAACAACTACCTTCCATGGATTCTCTTTGGGTTTTGATGTTGATCTTCTCTCTTGATGCTATGGAAAGGTGTGGAGTGATAGGGAACCTTCAAGAACTATTAAGAAGCCTCTAGAAGTGTGGGGAAATAAGTGTGGGAAGTTGGAATGGAAATGAGGTCTTTGGAGATTTAAAAAGGTGGCAAAAATCGCACCCCCTCCAATTTGCGGTGAGTATGCGGCCTAGCATACTCCCTCCACCACCACTTGGGGGTGATGTTGGGCAGTAAGCTCGACCAAAATGGGGAGTTTGCAGCCAGTATGCAGCCCAGCATACTCAATATGCGACCGCATCTTTGCCCCAACATCTCCGATTTCGCGAAATCGCGTTCTTTTCGATTCGTTTGACCTCCAATCCTTATGAACCTTCTTGGCACTTGTATAAAACTTCATTAACCATCTAAGAGGCCCTATAGCTTCCCCTCAAGGTAATGCTAAGCAATGCATAACATCAAATGCTACATAATCTTCCCAAACATGACTCCAACTCCAATTTCTCCAATAAACTTACTTCCACCGCTTCATATAACTTCGAAACTTTAAGATATACACTTGACATTATCAAATACCCTTCCTAACCTTATGAGGGCTTCATTTCCACTTTAGGCCTGCATTGGTTCACTCATAAGGCAAACGTCACGAAATTTCCAAGATGTAACAATCTCACAACAACGCTGTTTTATCACTTTATGTCTCAAACGGATATGTTTTATTGCTATAGAAAATTTATTTATTCACTAAAGCTAACGCTGCTTGGCAACTATAATATATAGGCACGTTGATTTCATCTTAACCTCAATACTCACAAAGAAGTATCTTAGTCTCATTATCAACCAACTCCAAACCACAAACTCATATTTCGTTGTGAGCTACTTGGCTGATTTTCATATTATTACATCCCCACAAAGGTGAACACATAATTTCTAGTGGACTTTGTCTCATTTGAATAAAAAATTCAGGTATCATCACTGTATCTCTCTAATACAACGAAAAATCCATTTAATACCCTGATTCATGGTACCTCTTAAATAATTAATTTTCAAAATTAGAATTGATCTCATCATCAACAGCTTCTTTCCAAAACTTTTCCAAAAACATTATGAATAACAAGACCAACAACAACAACAAGCCCAGTATAATCCCACCATGTGGGTTTTTGAAAAATTCTCTAACCCCCACCTTGAAAGGTAGGGCGGTTGTTTCCGATGAATAACAAGACCAAATAAAATTTATCTCTTTTTGAAAAATTCTCTCGACATAACTCTAGTCAGGGGTATGGTATTAGAAACTTCAGTATGGTAATTTCGGTTTTCAATCTTTAAAAATACTATACCATTATCGTACCAAATTAATTCGGTATTTTGAAGTTCGGTTTCGGTATTTTACGGTACGGTAAATCGGCAACCATAATTTGTTCGATTTCGACTTATATATATTCATATAATAGAGAATTATGACTTCAGCTATTTAAGAAATGTCTCAATAATATCGTGCTAACACCTTACACATGTAAAAATATTCAAAAGAAAGCTCAAGCAATCTCCTTTGTAAATCAATTAGACAAAAAGGGCATTTCAATCAAGTTTAGTTAGTCAAAATTTCAACATCTAAACAATTAATTTTGTACTAATACTAGATTCTATAGTTGTTAGTATTTTAATCCTAATATATATGAATTGTATATGTAACTATATACTTCGGTATGGTATTCGGTATTTCGGTATATTTTCTATAAATACCGAATACCGTACCGAACACCAATTTTTTTTAAAATGCATACCAAATACCATAATACCAAAACCACGGTATAAATAATTTCGGATTCAGTATAGTAATCGGTATATACCGTACCATGCCCCCCCTTAACTCTAGTAAGAGAATGTAACCCCCACATTTTCAAAAAATTTAAGATAGGGAGATAATAGTTTTATAACTCATAAGAAGTATTATAAATTTCTCATAAGATATCTAATCTTATAAATAACAAGCTAATAATATAGTTTCACCAAAATAATTGTATAAAGTTGCTCATACTATGTCATCATCAACATTTTTTTAAAAGGAAAGTAATATCTTTATTAGGAGTTGGATAAGAAATAAATAAATTTTAACAAGAGATCTCCTAAACCGTGTATAAATTGCATCGTTTATATAATACACATGAAATGAGAAAAGTAAGTACAAATACTAGCATTTTTCAATATTTATTTTAAGAAGAACTTTTTCATTTTAAGAACTTGATTAGTTCTTGAATCACCAACATATATAAATTATTCTTCTTCAACTTGGGTGTAGAACACAAAATTAATTTGTTATCACAAACATGCTTAGTAGCACCAAAATCGTCTAACACTCAATGTCTCACATTAGTCACAAGATTCACTTGAAAAATGATCAAAACAGTTATATCATCCGCTTCGTCAAATATATTTTTGCTTAGCAGGATTATCATTCTTTGAATCTTTCTCTACATTTAAAAAGTGATGGCGTAAATTTCCCCACACAAAATAATAAGTATTTCCATAAAAAACTTGTTTATTAATTTAGCATAATCGGATCAATGCCATATCGTTTGACAACATGAAGTTGAATCAAGCGTCATTCTCATAAAAAAATTCCATTAGTGCCATATTCAAAGATCAAAGTAAAATTTTTCTAGCTGTTAAATAGCCCAACTAGGGATTTAACTTCACATAAATATCTAACATTCGTAGGAAAATAAATCTATCATAATTCCACATTTCTTCGTCCAAGTAATCAAGCAAGATAATTTTTAAGCCTAAACTAAATTTACCAAAAACTCAGTAATGTGCAAAGAACACAACTTAAACATCAAATTCAAACAAGTCATTAATCCATTAAGAGACACATTAACTCCAAGCCAACTTTTCAAAAATCATCACTGTAGATGTATATTATTTTATCTACACTCATCTTACCACCTCAAATATAAATTATCCACAAATTCTCAAACGACTTGGACATTATTTAGGAGCTACCTCAAATAATATTACAGCAACACAAATTCATCACAAACCCAAAACAATTAAACAAGAATAAATCATAGTTAGTAAATTTTTCACTCTTTCATGTTCAAAGGATCAACAACCACATATGGTGATACAAAAATCCATACACTCAAACTAGTTTATAATTGAAAAAAAATTAAATTCATCATCTCGGGCTTCTCAAGATTTTCGAAAAATGTAATCGAAACGTACCTTTAACTTCTGTGAAGAATCGAAAATGAGTGAAAAACCTCTATACCTTTGGATGGCCAATTAGAACAGTGATTTGGACATCATCAACTAGATTCTTCGTAAGATTAGAGTACGAAATATCCTTAAGATTGTCGAAAATCTTACGGAAAATACTTGATCACGAACACTTGTATGAAATTCTTGAACAATCTCATAGCTTGAGGGACACTGTCCTTAAGGATATTTCACTTGGTATGGTTGTATCCCTCATGATTCAACAAGCTCTTCTAGTATAAAACTAGAAGCCAAAATCTAACAAAGATTAACATAAAGTAAACCCAGCACACTATGATATGGTAGAAAGATTATGTAATAAGATATCTACTTCATCTCAACTCAAAAAGAAAAGGGCAACTAGTATAAATAGGTGGGAAACCAAACATCAAAAAGAGTTGTCATGGCTGAAATGTTACTACCATTAACAAAGAACAATGGTTGGGCATTATTAGAATGATAAAGGCTCATTTAAGAATGATAATGACTGAAATAAAGAGGTCGAAGGTTTCAATAGAAAGGTAGTAAATAGGGTCAAATGAATTGAAACTTTCAACATTAAAATGTAATAAAACAGCAATTGAATATTATTCAAAGATGAATATTTTTTTTTTGAGATATTATATTATTTTTTCAACAGTTGTATATTCCGTTTTAACTTTTTTCATTTTCAATACATTCAAACAATCAGATATTCCTTGCAAAAACTATAATAAAAAAAAATTCCAACTTAAAAAATTTCAAATAAAATAAAAAATATTTGATTTCTATGGCCAAACGCCTGCTATATAAGTTTCTAGTTTATTAGAGCTTGAAACTTGTTTTCCTCGAACTTGTTCTTTTTCAACGTATAATTTTGTAATATAAATATCTTGTGTTCATATTAGGGATTTAGTAAACTAAAACAAAATATAGTACATAAAAAGAAAAACTTTCCTAGTAAATTACGTACAAAATATAACACAAATTGATGTTATTATCTATAATCCCGTTTGATCATAGATTTTGAAGTTGAAACTTGAAAATTTGAGTTTTTGAAGTTGTGATTTTTGGAATTTGTAGTTGTGTTTGAACATGATTTTTACTTGAAAAAAATTTGAAGTTTTGTGAATGAAAGTCCCAAAAACCCAAAAACTCGCCTGGACCAGTTTTTGAAACTTGAAAATTTTTAAAGACAAATTTTCAAAATTTGATCCACAATCTATGATCAAACAAATATTTGAAGATAAATTTTTTAAAACCTGATCCAAATCTATGGCCAAACCCTAAGTAGAAAATAAGAAATCCAATAACTAACTTCATTTTCCATGCCTTCTTAATTGTGATTACTTCTCTTCTTCAACTTTGTCACATCATCTTATCCTACTAGCGTGTTAATTACAACTTCCTATGACTCATCCACCTCCACCAGGGCGCGTGAACTCACTCACACCCTTCTCGCTAAGGAAACTGTTTTTTTTTTTTTTTTTTTGACGTAAGTACTACCTCTGTTTCAATTTATGTGAACTCATTTGACTGAACATAATATTTAAAAAAGAGTGAAGACTTTTAAAATTTATGGTTTAAAATAAGTTTTAAATATTTGTGTGACTATAAATTATTTCATAAAGTGAATTTGTTTTCAAATTAGAAAAAGGATCATTTATTTTGGTATAAATTAATAAGGAAATAGGTTCACATAAATTGAAACTGAAACGGAGTAAGAAGTATTATTTTTAGTCCAACTTCAATAAAAACACAGGTCAACCACAAATCCAAGAAAATACGCAAAACATTTCACCAAACGCTAATTTAATATATATGTATATTTTTTGACAATCTAATTTAATATTTTTCTACAATGTATTATATATACCCAAAAATCTGATTCACTGAACTCCATTATAGAATTTGGAATGTTTTTTCTTTCTAACCTATATTTATAGGTACAGAGTAGAATGATGCAATAAAACATACTCATTCTGTACTGAAGAATCAGCTTCGAAAGGGGAAACAAAAATGTTTTTGATTCTGGGTCATTCTTGTTCGAATCTTTTTCTCGTATTTGTCGTGTTTGCAGTTACTTGTTTTAGTTCTTGTCGGGTTTTGTGTGGTTTGGATGGTACGCCCAACAGTGTCACTCTTTCTAGCTTCACATATGCAACAACTGTGCTCAAACCTTATGAATGGCGGTACATTAGTGGTAATTTATTTCATCAGTTGATGAAAGTTTGTTTTTTTCCTTCTCTTCCTCAAAGGGGTTGTGTTTTTTATGTTTTGTTTGGGGTGGGGGTGGGATTGACAGGGCAGGGTAGGGATTATGGTATGTGAATTTGAAGTTTCATTTTGGAGAAAATTGTTTTAACTGATTGATGGATGGTATATGGATAGTACTTTTCACTGAGGTATCAGTTGATTTGATGTGAATATGTGATTGTTTATTCTGATTCTGCTTACTGGTTATGTTTGTTTATTCTTGTTAATAGTATTTTCCTTCGTCACGAGCTACTCACTTTGTTATTCAGAAGTTCTGAATTTTGCTTGTTCTCTGCCTTCAGTGCTTTGTAATGTTTAATTATTAACATTCTAGATATCTTGGTTGTGTTTGTGAAGAGAATATCAGTATTTACATCTATACGAATATTTAAGGACTGTTGTTTTTTAGAGGCAGATTAGTGCTATTTTATTGTTTAGTTTCTCCGTTTTTTTAATCTTTCGTATCTGGATTTCCTTATTTGATGATTACATTTTGATAAATCACTTATTTAAGGTTTGATTGCATCACGGATATTTGTGTGGGAAGTGTTAAATGCAATGTATACTGTGTTGTAACTTCAAACAGTTGACAGTAGGGTTTTCTTTCTCGTTTGGTTAATGGTTTACTGGTTTTGGTCTCCATGCCTTTCTGCAGTGGACTTACCACCGTGGTTCTCTTCAGTGACTATTGCTTTGGAATCCAATGTTGGCATTGTAAGTGCACAACCAAAACTTTCGTCATTGAAATGTTCTGCTTATAACTTTACGAACTCTTTTTGGTGATGCTTCAATATGATAATGCGAGTTGCTCCTTTATCCACTAGAATTTCCCCTTTTACTTCATTGATATTGGTGTTTAAGAATTTTTTAAGAATTTTTCCTGCTGACCATACAGTGCTTTTAGTCCCAATAATTATCCTTTTACATTCTTTAATTCCTGAATCTAACTGCAAGCAGGACCTGAAAAGAATTGGAAAAGTAACTACTTTACCGATGATCTGCTTCCGAGAAGGAAGTCCACCCCTTCCAGATGTTAATAACACTACTCATACAAGTCTAGGTACAGAAATCATTGTCTTAACTGACCAAATCATGTGGCCGTGATTACTTCATAGCAGGATGTCACGACAAACTAATAATATTAGTTTTTCTCTGTAGTGATAGACCATATCTCCAATAGTTCCTTTGGAGGATCACAAGATCTTCAAATTATTGAGAAGTGCTATCCCATGCAGAAAAGTATATTCTTGACGTTGACAAATGAGCAGGTTTATTCTTAACTTTCTAATATATGGGGCCTAGTTTCTTCTTTGTAGTATACTTGCTTCCCCATTTGAGGTATAGAATTCTTTTCAGTGGTGGTCTTCGGCATGTTTACTTGGGTTTGAAATAAGTTTTTCACAGATTCGTCCAGGAATATGGTATTTTGGGCTATTTAATGGCATCGGACCTACAAGGACACAATCAAAAATGGTACTTGCTCTAACTTATTTATGTTCCACGTTTTAGCCAATACCTTTTGCTCTTCTTATGGACATTTCTATTTGAGTTTTCAACATATGATCAGATAGGTGTCATTTATTTGTTTAAATAATCTTCTGATATATCTGAAATTTCTTTCTGGACATCTCTATGCGATCAATTAATACCCTGCGGTAGTAAAGTATTAGTAAAAAAATTAAACTTGATTTTCTTTCCTATTTACAAGAGAGATAATAATCGAATTATCATTACATTTAGTCTTTTTCTACTTTGCCTGAAGGGAAGTAAAAGAGGAAACGTCTACTACTCCGTCCTGTTGTTTGGCTTGAACCTATAGGATGGTGTGAAGTGAAAGAGCAGAGCTAACATGATTGATCTTGTTTGGGGTTACAAAGAGGGGAGGGGAGAGGAGCGGAGATAAAATGGAGGATGTCTTAAACATTCATATGAGAAATTATGAGAGAAAAATATTATTATTGAATTGTGTATCTACATTATTACATTGAGCCCTATTTATAGACACTATACCTAATCCTTTTCCATGTAGGATACTAAATACAAATCCTATTCCTATTCCTATTCCTATTCCTATTCTAACACTCCCCCTCAAGCTGGTGCATACAAGTCATATGTACCGAGCTTGTTACAGATGTATCTAATACGAGGACGACTGAGTGACTTGGTGAAAATATCCGCAAGCTGATCACTCGACTTCACAAATTTAGTAACAATATCTCCGTAGAGTATCTTTTCCCAGACAAAGTGACAGTCAGTCTCAATGTGCTTAGTCCTCTCATGAAATACCGGATTTGATGCGATACGAAGGGCCACTTTGTTATCACACGCAAGTTGAATTTGACTGATTTTTCCAAATTCTAGTTCTCTGAGCAGCTTAATCCAAACTAGCTCACAAGTTGCTACAACCATTGCTCGATATTCTGATTCAGCACTAGATCGAGCAACGACACTCTGTTTCTTACTCTTCCAGGACATCAAATTACCTCCTATTAACACACAATATCTAGATGTAGAACGTCTATTAGAGGGTGATCCTGCATAATCAGCGTAATATATATATATCGACCAAAGGTCCTACTCCTCTTAGAAAGGGGAATGAATTATTTTTCCGATTTTTCATTTTGTTTTAAGGCCCAATCGACGAAAGAACAAATCGGAAAATAGTAAATTTTCATGGCCTCGATCTTCGAAAATCAGTCCTTTACCTGGAGCTGACTTAATATGTCGCAGAATGCGGACAACTGCATCCTAATGACTATCACAGGGAGAATCCATAAACTGACTTACAACACTCATTGGAAACGAAATGTCAGGTCTAGTCACTGTGAGATAATTTAAATTACCAACCAGCTGCCTATATCTTCCAGGATCACTGAGTGGCTCCCCCTGTCCTGGCAGAAGCTTAGCATTCAGATCCATAGGAGTGTCAATGGGCCTACATTCCGTCATTCCTGTCTCCTCAAGAATGTCTAAGGCATACTTGCGTTACAAAATAACAATAGTTGATGTGGATTGGGCAACCTCAATACCTAGAAAATGCTTAAGTCTGCAAAGATCTTAGTGTGGAAATGCTGAAAGAGATGTTGCTTTAAATTAGTGATACCATCTTGATCATTGCCAGTGATAACGATATCGTCAACATAAACAACCAAATAAATACTCAAATCTGGAGCAGAATGTCGATGAAGCACATAATTTTTTGCTTCACTGCGAGTCATGCCAAATTCCTGAATTACTGTGCAGAATTTACCAAACCAGGCTTGAGGAGATTGTTTCAGACCATAAAGTGCCCGACGTAATCGACACACCAGATTAGATTCCCCCTGAGCAACAAACCCAGGTGGTTGCTCCATATAAACTTCCTTTTGCTACCCCATTCTGCGGAGGGGCGTAGGGACAAAATGTTTGATGAATAATTCCTTGGTGAGTCATAAACTGCTGAAACTGGGAGGATTTGTATTCTAAGGCATTATCACTACGAAAAGTACGAATAGAAACACCAAATTGATTTTGTATTTCAGCACAAAAACTCTTGAATATAGAGAATAACTCAGAACGATCTTTCATTAAGAATAGCCAAGTACATCTGGAAAAATCGTCAATGAAACTAACAAAATAACGAAATCCTAAAGGTGAACTGACTCTACTAGGACCCCAAATATCAGAATGAACTATTGAAAAAATAGACTCTGCACGACTCTCAGCACTACGTGAAAAGGTAGTGCGAGTGTGTTTCCCAAGTTGACACGACTCACAATCTAATTTGGACAGACCAGACAAACTAGGCACTATCTGTTGTAGCTTGAACAGACTCGGATGTCCCAATCATTTATGGATCAAGTCTGGAGGATCTGTAACGGAGCATGCTGTGGAGGAATTAGGAGAGGTAAGTGTTAGATAGTAGAGGCCTTGTGATTCATATCCTGCACCAATCACCTGTCCCGTATTGCGGCTCTGCGTAACAAAATAATCATCAAGAAATATTATGGCGCAATTTAGGGCACGTGTCAGACGACTGACAAATGCAAGATTAAAAGGACAACTAGGGACATAAAGAACTGAGTTTAGAGTGACAGAAGCTAGGGGATTAGCTTGTCCAATCCTTTTTGGTTTTGTTTGGATCCCATTGGCTAAAGTAATTGGAGGAAGAGACTGTGAATAATCAATATTCGACAAAAGCGATTTATCACCAGAAATATGATTAGAAGCGCTGGAGTCTACAACCCATGATCCAACGGTATTAGAATGTATGACTGAGGCTACTTGTGGAGAGGTCTGCTTACTTGCTCGATATTGAAGGTACTCATTGTATTCTTCTTTGGATAAATAAACCCGTTGATTACCTGTGGTGGCAGTCTGAGCAACATGAGCATTCTTGGGTGGTCGACCATGCAGAGAATAGCATACTTCACGAGTGTGTCCAAACCTATTACAGTAACTACAGTTAGGTCGAAATCTTCCAAAACGACCTCTTCTTTGTCAATTCTGCATGGACTGTGATGTTCGATTTTTTGATCTCCTCATTAAGTATTCTGAATTAATCATAGGACTTGAATCTTGAATTTCTAACTCCCATGTTTTTAGAGTTAAATATATAAAATCCGAGAGACATAGCGAAATCTGACTTGAAAAGTGGCCTGGAATCTAAAATCTGAAAGGACAGTCGCCGGAAAACTCGCCGGAAAATTCAAAAGGGGATCTGAAAATAAAAATAGTTGCTGTAACAGATTCAGCCGAGGTCTGCAGTAAAGAAACAGATCTGAAACAGTGTGAAACACCGCCGGAAAAATGCAGATCTGCCGGAAGGATGACCTGCTGCGCCAGATTAGGGTTCCAGCAATCGGAATCTGGAAAATAATGGAGGGATAGGCTTGGAATCCTTGGGCGGTCCCAGGGAAGGAAGATCTACTTCCGGAGCTCGCCGGAAAAGGTCGAACATGCCTGGCGAGTGGAGCAGATGCGTCGCCGGAGAAAGTAGGATTTTCCGGCGCGTGACGGCGAGTCTGCCAGAGTGTTTTTGTGGGTTTTCCTCGCCTGAACCAGATCTACGCTGTTGTGGTGTCGGAATTTGCACAACACCACTGGATAGAAATTGTGATGCTAACAGCCACCGGAAAAATTATGCGCGGTGGTGATTTTTTTTTTTTCCTCTTTCGGAACTTCGCTGGAATATTGCATAGCGGATATTTCCTCACTAATGCTCTGATACCCTGTGAGAAATTATGAGAGAAAATATTATGATTGAATTGTGTATCTACATTGTTACATTGAGCCCTACTTATAAACACTACACCCTAATCCTTTTCCATGTAGGATACTATATACAAATCCTATTCCTATTCCTTTTCTAACAATTCACATGATCTCTTTCAGTAGCTCAAAAATAGTGTCTTTGACTTCCGCCAGGCACCAGCCCTCGCTGCTACTGAACCTTAGAGAAACAGGGGGAAATGGCTTGCACCTGCTCTTTTGAGGTTGACGTGCATTTTATGAAACTAGTGAAAAAGATTTCTTAGTGGAAAAAATATGGAAATGGTTGATTGGTGTGAACATTGTATTTTATTTTGCTAAAGGAGCCACAGCCGCTAGGTTAAGAATGGCTAAGCAATCTGCAAAGTTCTGAGATGTGAAAATACATTGGTAAGGAAGTTTTCCTCCTGAGAGAGGAGACTGTGCTCTTCCCTTTTGGACTGGTTGTTGGTGAGGAGGGATTTGATACATACTGAAAATTGTTTCCTCCAAAAGGTAGCAGTTGTGTCTTAAGTTCCACTATATTGTTTACTTGCATGCTGAAGATTATTGTGATTTTGTCATAATAATGAAAGAAATACTATTCTATCCATAAAACCTGGAGACTCTAAGAATCTAATCTCTCTCCCCCTACCCTAGGAGCCAAGCTTACCTCTATGAAAGAAATATCATTCTTTTGTAGTCCGAATACCATCCTTTCAACGGTATCTTAGCTAGCTAATTTCTGTTGACTGATTTCTATTTGCAGATTAATCGAGGGCATTCATACTTGTTCAGTGGTAATATAACTGTGGAAGGGTGTACAAATTCAGCTATGTTGGGCAGATTTTGCAACCAAACAATTAGTTTACTCTCATGTTTGGACACCTATATATCTTCTGAAAGTGGAATAGGTAGTCAATCCTATAAAACTGCAGCTAATATGACTCCCTGTGGAGGTAGCGAGAAGAGCTGTCTTGACGTTGCTGGGTCAAAAGTCTACTCATTGGATGTAGTGAGTATTGCTGAGGAGCTAACAATCACAGGATTAAATATCACTTCCACTCAGTCGCAGCGTTCTAATGGAACCATCAGCAGCACCGGAATTTCCTTGATGTGCTATGTTCGGCATGGGGCTATACCGCTGCCACAACTGTATGATTATTCTGCTGATATAAACAGATCCCCGTTGGTCGTCCCTTTACCTAAACTTGGTCGTTGGTATATTAGAATTCAGCCAGCAAACCTGTCAGAAAGTATGGCCGTAATCCAAGAAATGAACACTACAATATGCTATTCATTGGAATGGCTAGTACTTCAGTGTCCTGCGGATAAGGCTGGATTGAACTGTACAACAGCGAAATACACACTTCAGGTGGACTGTTAATGAGTTTGGCTGCTTCAATCTTTCTCAAAACTTCTCATTACTTTCTTATACTTGTTTACTTGCACATTAATATTGAACATTATGTATGGTCGTGGTGTCATGTAGGTTGTGGATTTGGATAACTCAATTTCCTGCTTAATAAAAGAAAGTGATACGCTAGATGTACAACTCACATTTTCTCTTCCAATGCAAATTGCACGCGTCAAAGCTGACCTGATTAGTTTATCAATCCTTTCATGTTTTTTTTTTTTCCGAATTCTTGAAATAGTAGCAGGACTGTCCATTGACAACCTTGTAATGTTCTCTGCAGACGTTTCTTAGGAAAAACCCATCTGTCGCTTTTGAATCCTATTATCTACCTATCAGTGGAGAAGTGTCCTCAGACTCTGCTAATTTCCCTTTGGGACCTCTTCTGAGTAATTCTTCCGATGGGGATATGAGGGATTATACTTGGACCTTTTTCCTTCTGGACATACCTGATGGTGCTGCTGGCGGAAATATCCATGTCCGCCTTAAATCAGAAGCAAAGATAAGTGGGGAAATATATGCCAGATATGGTGGATTTCCATCTCTTAGTAACTGGGATTACTTCTATGCAAATAGCACAAGCAACAGCAATGGTTCCATGTTCTTTAAGATATATGATGCAAGTGATAAGTTCGTTAGCTTTTATATCATATATGCTAGAGGAGGAATGTGGAGTTTTGGGTTAAGGCACCCAATTTCAAACAGGCATAGCTCGACGACCGAAACTATCATGTCTCTCTCGCTAGAGAGATGCCCAGAAAAATGCTCTTCGCATGGGACATGCCAGTCCGTGTTGGATGCAAGTGGTCTCACATTCTACAGGTTCGTATACAATGACTTCTGAAGATTAAGCTATTGGTTTCAATTCATGTTCTCATGCAATCAAATCTGTCTTTTCAGTTTCTGTGCTTGTGGTCGACGCAATGGAGGCTTTGACTGCAGTATTGAACTGGTTTCTTCTTCAGGTAAACCCTTGTATTTTTGTGACTTTGGGACTTATGTGAGTGTCTTTGGCCAATTTAAGAGAAGTGTTGCTACATCCTCTGTCGGTTTTTTGTATTTTTGAAAGTCCTAACAAGCACTTAAAATTGAACCTAGAGGCTAGAACTAGCCGTTTTAGATCAGAGTAACCAGTTACTGTTTGCACAATAGGTACTATCTCGAGTAAACCCGTCAGTTGATTCAATGTATGATAATCTGAGGAGGAACATTTGTACTCAATATGCTTCATTTTATATGACAATTGTATTTGCAGTGTCAACTTTCTCTTTGATTAAGGATGTAAGCATTCAAAAATCTTTAAGTGTACTTAATAATACTTATACATCAGTGAATCAATGTCCAAAATCAGCAAAAGTTGTACAAATTGACCCTTCTCTCCAGGCTGCCTTTCATCTGAAAACTGGAGAAAGAATTATAATAATCCTAGCCTAATAATTATTCCCTGCACCCTTAAGAAGTAGGGATGGGTGGAAATTATTGCACAGTAAACAGCTAGAGGAGGCAACTATTGGATTCAGCCAGTCATTATTGTGTGTTTTGAATGCTGATAGCATGTTCTTATCATGATAGCAGTTTAAACCATTTGCAATTGCAGCGTGTGTTTCATCAATAAAAATAAAACATAAAAATTGCAGTATGTGTATCAACATGCTCTTTGCTATTGCTAGTACACTCTTGATTACTATTTGTTGTTTACGTCCTTGCTAGAATATTAACTCAGTAATTTCTCATTAGTATCCAATTAATTATGCAATGGGTCTTTTAAAGGACACGTGCTGAAAACTCGTGTAGGGCACATGTGGCAATCAATTTCCCTTATTGCATCCAATGCTGCAGCTTTGCTCCCTGCTTACTGGGCTCTCCGTCATAAGGTGATATTAACTAATCCAACAACATCCTAAGGCAATTAGTTTCTTCTGATTCTTCGTTTTTCTATTTGAAAGGTAAAACTCTCCTTTCTTCTGCAGGCATTTGCTGAATGGGTTCTTTACACATCAAGTGGTATCTCAAGTGGCCTTTACCATGCATGTGATGTTGGCACTTGGTGTCCATTGACCTTTCATGTCTTACAGGTATCACCCTTAAGGATTTTGATATATTGCATTTTTGCATCTGGTGGCTAAGGAATCTAATGGTTTCCTTTTTTGTTGACTGGCGTCAGTTCATGGATTTCTGGCTATCTTTTATGGCTGTTGTTAGTACGTTTGTGTACTTGGCTGCTATTGATGAAGTTTCAAAGAGGACGATTCACACTGTTGTTGCAATCCTGACAGCCCTCATGGCTGAAAGTGGACCAACGAGGTAAAGTTCAGATGGGGCTTTGTCTTCATCAAAAAAAGAAGTTTGGATGGGTATTTCTAGTCATTGAACGGTGTGGATCAGCTTTAACCTGGTCGAGCATTTTACAGGTCCTCGAACATTATTCTTGTCGTGGCTATTGGGAGCTTGGGTCTGTTAATTGGGTTCTTCATTGAATTCTTTACTCATCGTAGGTGGATTTCCTTTTCCACAGAACTTTGTTTGAACATGCTCAACAGGTAGGTGGATTTCTTGTTCCAAAAAATTTAGACCTGCTATTTAGATAAAGCTGAAAGATGATATTTCATTTTTCATATATGATCATGCTCTTATAGGAAAGTTCTGGTTTTGCAAAACGTATGATCTTTATTGGATTACGTTCAAAGGTCTCTTTCCAGTTACTGGTGGTAACATGTTTTAAATTGGAAATCAGATTACCACAGGTTTCATTTTTAACTGCTTTTCAGCTAATTTTGTCACCAACTCCATATAGAATATTGAGACTGAGCTTATGAACTTCTCTGAGAACTCATGCCATACTCGAGCATATGATGCATTTTTCTCTTCCATAAGCATTAACTGCAATTTCACTTGTGAAGGAAGGGGAGAAAAGGCAGCAGCAGGGATTCTAGCAATAAAATATGAGGATTGCTTTTTGAGATTTTGTTTTAATCTCTACTATTTCAGCTAAGCATGACTCTGAATGCAGATGGGAAACTGTAAAAGCATGGATTCATAATTTCATTCGGTCACTTCTAAAGCGCTTTCGATGGGGCTTTCTACTTGCGGGATTCACTGCATTAGCAATGGCTGCTATCAGCTGGAGATTAGAAACAAGTCAAAATTACTGGATATGGCACAGGTCTGAAGAACTATAAAACATTTCTCCTTCTATGTCTTTCTGACTCTATACTTCTGCGGTCTTTATCTGAGATGTTTCACGTGTCATCTCTGCAGCGTGTGGCATGTCTCGATATATACTTCTTCATTTCTTTTTCTCTGTTCAAAAGCAGCAGCTGTAAACTGTGAGAACGTACCACCTCGACCAGAGAACTATGAGTTGGCTCGGCAAAATTCTTTCAGCGGTAGTAACGAAAGAGATGGTAGATAGTTCATACTAGAATCTACTTTAGCACATAACATATAGAGCTGCTTGATGCTGAGAACGTACAATGAACTGGACCATCAAGAGGACACTTTCTTTTTGATGAAGAAGACACTTTCTCTCCCTTGGACAGGTGATAAGTGGATAAGGAGAAGATTTGTTAGTCGTTCTCAAATAGTTTTTCTTTAAAGTTTTCCTTTGGTTTAGGGATAAACCATTGGCGTCTTGTTGTATGTAACATTGTTTATAGGACCAAAAGCAGGAAAGGTCCATTTTGTATATCTGGGAAGTTATAACTTACAATAGGGAAGATGAAAAGGGGAAGAAAAGATCGGTGCAAGAGAAAGGTCCAAGGCGTACTAACTTTGGTTTGTTCTTTCTCCGTCCAAGTCAATGATAGTGGCGGAGATGCAAGTGAGACCACACAATTCATATTTTAGTGAAGTCTGTAAAAAAAAAAAAAAAAAAAAAAAAAACTGTTCCAATGAGGAGTCCTGTTTATAGAGTCCCATATGTACTGCTGCATAGGTCACTGTTCAGTTGTTTGTATTTATTATATGGTTTACCATGTCCATATGTGCTCTCTACACTTATAGCAGATGTTACATGAAAAGGACGAACCATGAAAAGTTTAGTATCAAAAGCAAGAGCGAGGAAACATACATTCTCGGAATGGAAGTTTGAATCTTCTCTACTATACAGATCCTAATGAAGCTACAGATAAAATCTTGAGTTTCCTTCTCAAATAAGTCTCTGTAGACAAGAAGCCAGCAGTATAGACAATTCCCATTCACAATCTTGCAAGCTGCTGCTACATATATTCAATGCATCTTTGTTTCCTATACATCCATTCCCTGTTCTCCTCCCATTTCCATGCTAAAAACAGCCCAAGTGTTTGCAACAGCAGAGAAGGATTTGTCGCTTCATGCTAATGTGTTGATTCCTCCAGTAATTTCCACGCTACAGCCTGACGACTTGTTATGCAACCTCTCTTTTGCCATTTTCCAGATCAAGGCTGCATCAAGCCAATTACTATCAGAGGCATACAAGTTTGACATGAGGAAATAAGTAGCAGTATCATTTGGATCAATAACAAAAATCTTTTCTGCAGCCCATTTTGCCAATTCCATATTTCCATGGATTTTACAAGCACCAATGAAAGCCTTCAGGGCATCTGGTTGATATTCAACTGGCATTGAGTTTAGAATTTCATAAGCCTCATTTAGAAGGCCTAATCGTCCAAAAAGATCTATGAGACAGGCATAATGTTCTGAGCTTGGCATAATTTTGTAGTAATTAGTCATCAAACTGAAGTACTGCAGCCCTTTACTAAATAGACCACCATGGCTACACGCAGAGATAACCTCTAGAAATACAATACTATCTGGCTTCACACCATTTACCAACATTTCCTCAAAAAGTTGAATAGCTTCCTTTGAAAAGCCATGGGATGCATAAGCTCCAATCATTGATGTCCATGAGAAAAGATCTGGTGCTTTTATTGAGCTGAAGGACTGGTAAGCATGAACAATACTACCACACTTTGAGTATGCATTTATCAATGCATTTCCAATTGATAAAGAATTTGAGAATACACATTTTGCTGCATAACTGTGAACTTGTACAGTTTCCGTGGCCATTGATAAGTTACCACATGAACTAAGGACACTAGCCAAAGTGAGCTCATCGGGAACAAAATCCTCTCTTAACATCCTTTTTAGAAGTTCAATAGCTTCCTCCCCATCTCCACGACGTCCATAACCTACAATAATAGTGGTCCAAGAGACCACATTTCTGAAGGCCATCGCATCAAAAGCCTTACGAGCGTCGGTTATATGTTCATTCTTTGCATACATATCAACAAGTGCACTTTCAACCACCACATCCTTGTTAAGGCAAACTTTAATGACAAGTCCTTGGATCTGCCTGCCTGAATCATAAAACCCCAAACTAGCACAGGAATTAAGTAGACTAGCAAATGTAAACTCATCCCCCTTAAACCCCTCCAATCTCATCAAATTGAATAAACAGAAAGCATCTTCACCCAAACCATTTGATACATAGCAAGAAACCATAACATTCCATAACACCAAATCACTCGCTAAAACCCCATCAAGAACACACCTAGCCTCTCCAACCAACCCAAACTTTCCATACAAATCAACAAGAGTGGCACCAAGAAAACAACTTTGATCATATCCCAGCTTCATGATTGCACAATGCAACTCCTTGACCAACCAAACACCATCATTTTGCTCCAGACATAGTCGGAGCAACCCACTGAAAGTAATACAATCAGGAGACACCGATTCCATCAACATTCGCTTAAAATAACAAAACCCCAGATGATCACTTGTCTTAAAACGCTCAGTAGAATACCTTAAACCACATATCAACGTGTTCCAAGTTACAATATTTCTAACGCCCATTTCATCGAACAGGTTGCACGCATAAACAAACTCTTTGCATTTTACATAAACATGCAAGAGCTGGTTTCCCAGGGAAAGCACGTTAGTCATACCCAACTTAATTATATTTGCATGCATGTGTTTGCCTTCATCAAGATTGCCAATTTTGGCTGAAATTTTAAGGGCATTGGAAATGCAAGTGTGGGATTTACATGAATCATTGGTATGGGTCAGCTCAACAGTAGGAACTGAAGCTAAAGGGGAACTATTGGTTGCAACAATGGTAGTTAGAAATAGTAACTGATAGTTGAAGTAAATCCTTGGAATTGGAAAATAGCGGCATTTGATAATCATGGATTGCAGAAAACAGGCACACTTAGTGACCGGAGAAATGACTGAGCATACAATCTTGGAATGAAATAGAGATCAACATTAAGCAATTTTTGTACTAACCAATATAAATTCTCCCTGGGGTGATATCTCATCTAAAAACTTAAGCGTTACAATGAATAAGGTTTTATTTACTTAATTATGTTTTTAATATGCTCCTTGTATTCATAGGGAAGAAGTTATACCAGTAGCTATGAATTCGACAGAATCTACTAATTTTTTCTCAAACTCTGCATTTATAAAAAATATAATTAGCTTAATATTATTGAGTACTATAGTGGAGTGGAATGAGGAAATGTTTGATGTTTTTATATATTACCCTTTCATGAAATTTAGTTTTTGAGGTTGAATTAAGCTCAAAATCCATTTCTTTAATATGGTAGCAGAGGTAGGCTCATCTCAACTCGTTATCTCCCGATGTTGGGGTCTATCTTATATTGTCCATGTTCTAGATGTTCAGCGTGTGGGGATGTTGACCGTTGAGTCCCACATCGGAATGAGCAAAAATTGATCTCTTTTATATTGTTTTCGACAATTTTACCTCATGAACTAGTTTTTGGGCTTGAATTAGGCCCAAAGTAATTTTTATTTATTTTTTTATTTTTTTAACAAATATGTACCAATCATTCACTCAAAATCCAAAAAATAAAATTAACCCATAAATTGAAAATTATGGCTCTGGCTCTACGCGTGCAAACTTGATTATCATACAAGTGTACTGGACAATAATCTCCTTAATGAAAAATCTTTATTACTACATGAATTCAATTTATATATACTTTTAAGGAATATATTTTGTCATGTGTTCAAGCACACTCTATTAAAGTTCGAGTCTTTCTTTATGAATTATCATATCAAGATATAAAATGGACGGCAGCAGGAATGGGGAACAGACAAGCTGGTGACTTTGCCGAAAGGTCACCCCGAAGAAGGAACAATTGCCTGTTCCACTCAATTAATATCCTTGAGTGTTTTACTTAATAATTATATAACATTAATTATGGCTATAATAAAATTTCTCAGCCGCAATGCATCACCATTAATTTAAAGTGGTTGTCTTTTTAAGCAACTTGATACAATATTGACAAGAATGTCATCACTTGTCAGTTGTCTCCACTTCAACCATTCAAATGAGTATATTGATGGATGCAACTTTAAATACTTTTACCTAACTTTTCACTTTCCCCCCGATTTAATATTATCTCTTGAGTTAGGGTAGCCTCTATTAGATTGATTTTTTTGGTGGACTATAAAGAAATTATTATTCTTTCCTCAAAATAGTTGAAGATTCGTTGGTAATAGAGTTCAAAAGATCATGCAATTTAAATAATAACCTCTTCATAATTAGAAAAGGCCAAAATTTCACTGAGTTATGTCTTAACAGTCGAGATATTAGCTACATCAACACTTTATGTCGTAATATGTATACCATATGCATTTTGTGCACACTTCGCTCATTAAGTTGTTTGCCCTATACTTACCTAACATCATCTTGACAAATTCTACTTAACCATATGACTACAACTTATATAATAGTATCATATAAATCATAGTGACTTAATCTATTTTTTATGTTCATAAATTTCTTTTTCTCATAATTTAAACCATTTAAACAATCAACGTATAGAATTTCTAAGTTTTGTGACTTAACTCTTTACAAAGCTATGTAATTAAAGTGTTTCATGAGAAGAGTGATGTGTATTAAAATATTCAACAAAAGATAATAAAATGGTTAAAATAAATATTTCTAATTCAGTCTAATGACCATAATCTAAAAATGAAGGTCTAAAATCGAATTTAATAAGTATTAATTACATGACAAAAAAAACTTAAGTTATGTATTTTCACTCTCTAAACCAATTATGCAAAACTAAAGAATAGATATCCAACATTATTGTCATTCCTACTATTGAATTTCTTTTGTTAGTATTAGTGTTGAATTGGTTTTTGGATTTTATATGAGTATCTTATGGCGATATAAAACTTACACATTCAAAATTCTAAAAGCTTGAATAATATGATAATAGATAAAAAAAATTACGAAAAAATTTAAGAAATATTTATAAAACTCAAATAAATATTTTTCTCTATGTAAAGACTTTTTTTAGTTTGAAAAAGGTGACAAAACAATGGATGTAACCCCCTTTTTTCTAATTTAAACCATTTAAACAATCAACGTATAGAATTTCTAAGTTTTATGACTAACTCACAAAGCGGTTTCGTGGTGTAGTTGGTTATCACGTCAGTCTAACACACTGAAGGTCTCCGGTTCGAGTCCGGGCGAAGCCATATCATACTGTATTCTTTTGGTCTCTATGGCGACCCTTAAAGCTTGTATTGACTTTGAACTCCCTTTCTCTATTAAAGAAGTTTGAAAAAGGTGACAAAACAATGGATGTAACCCCCTTTTTTCAGTTTTTTTCCTTCTCATTCTTAAAAGTCATGCAGCAGCCCCACAGTTCACTGCTTTAGTCTTCTTCTTCATCCCAGTAGTAACCATTTTAAAGAACTGTTCTTTCACCAAAAACACAAATAAAAAAAGAATCTTTAGCAAGGTGAAGATTCTGTTTTTTCTGTAAGTATTTTTGGTGTGGCACTGCCTCTATATATATGTGCTTTTTGAAACGGAAGGTGGGTGTAGTTAATTTTTCTGAGATATAGTTTGGTGTGGTCTATTTATCAGGTTTCCATTCCAAGCAGACTCCTTTCCAGACGAATATAGAAACAAGAGTTTTTAGCAAAGGTAAAGATTTATGTTTTTCCTTTGTAGGTCTTGTTTATATGCCTGTTTTAGAAACTGAAGGTGGGTGTGGTTAATTTATTTTGATACTTTGATTGGGTGGTCTATTTATCAGGTGTCTTTTCTAAAGATTCTCTTTTTCATCTATCTAGTTACCATACCATTCCAAGCAGACTCCTTTTTCAGAATAACAAAGAAGCAATATATAGAGCATGGTAAAGCTTCTATTTTTCCTCGTTTTATCTTCTTTCTGGTGAGCCACTGTATTTTTTAAACTGAAAGTGGGTGTAGTTTAACCTTCTGAAATCTATTGTGTCTGGTATGTTGATCAGGTTGTGTAAAGATTCTGTTTTTATGAGTTTGTCCTATTAATTCTATTGTCTTTTAGCAAAAAGGTTCTCTGTAGTTCTTTCTGGTGTGCCCAGTGCTTCTTTATATGTGTTCTTTTGAAACTGGAGGTGTTTCTAGCCAATTTATCTGAAATCTGTTTGGATGAGTATATATACTGCTGAAAAAATAGTTTAAGATTGAGGTGCAGTTGTTGTTTAGGTCTGGTCTAGTAATCAGGTGTTCTGTGTAATAATTCTGGTTCTCTGTGATTGTACTATTTAGTTCTCTTGTCTAGGTAAAGGTGCTGTTTTTCCTCAGTGGGTCTTTCTGGTGTGCCACTGCCTGTGTATGTGTATGCTTCTGAAACTGAATGTGGGTGTAGTTAGATATTATGAAATTTTATTGGGTTAGGGTCTACTGATAAGGTGTGAGAGGTTGGCCATGGATGGTTTCAGAAGAAGTAGGGGTAGGCCGAAGAAGTATTGGGGAGAGGTGATTAGACATTACATGGCACAGTTACAGCTTACCGAGGATATGACCTTAGATAGGACGGTATGGAGGACTCAGATTAGGGTAGAAGGCTAGTAGATAGTCTCGTTTATTTTTTCATATTAGTAGTCGCATTATCGCGCTATAGTTTCTTGTGCTTTGATTTCTGCTACTATTTGTTATTTCCTGTACTTTGATTATCTTATTTTATCTGTGGTAGCTACTGGCCCTTTGCAAACTGCTTCATCATGGCTTAGTTGCTTTCGTTATTTTCATTTCCGTATCTCTTTGAATTTCTTGGCCTTATCTGACCTCTTTTTATGCTTTCTATTGAGTCGAGGGTCTTTCGGAAACAGCCGTCCTACCTTGGTAGGAGTAAGGTCTGCGTACACTCTACCCATTTCACTGGGTGGTTGTTGTTGTTGGTCTACTGATAAGGTTTCTTGTGTGGAGATTTTGTTTGCTCCATTTTTGCTATTATTTCACTTTTCTAAGTTAATGTTTCCTGAAAAGATTAGTTTCGCTCGATATCAGTGAATTTTGGTCCCCAGTTGTATGGTATCAAGAGATTGACTGCTAATACTTGTTGTTTCTTTATTGACCTCAATGGATTGTAGCTTGTTTTTAACTTACCGGGGAACTTTTCCTAGTTTGCCCAGTAATGGTTTGTTACGGTTTGAATACTCAAAAAGAGTTGTGAAGCTTGCTGCTTTGTTTAAAGTTATTGCAATTTCCATTGCTTTTTCAAGATATTTGAATATGGATCAATTGTCTTGAGGTAATGAATTCGTGCCGAGGGTCTATGGAAACAGCCTCTCTACCCCACAAAGGTAGAGGTAAGGTCTGTGTACATCCTACCCTCCCCAGACCCCACTTGTGGGATTAAACTAGGTATGTTATTGTTGTCGTTGTTGTCTTGAGGTAACGAATTAATTGTACATTCATTGAACATTATAATAATACGTACATTTTTGTATGCTTCTATTTGTACTCAACAAATATGTCCTTGAACCAGTATCATGACTTCTTTCTTTTAAGCCACAGAGGTATACAATATACTTAATAATGTTCTGTAGATACATGCTTATGAACGTATATCCGATGCAAGGTGCGAAATTGCTTTGATTGCTATAAATAGGGAAATTGGTAACTTCTACAATTAATAGAGGAGCTCTCCTGCATTATAACACTTTGCATCTCTGTTTGACATCCTAGACAGGATTAAGGAGTGATTAACAAAAACAAAAGTTTATGTTCCATGTTCAAGAATATCTCTCTTTTTGTGCATGTCAAACTCATCCTTAGATTAAGATAAATTAAATTCTATGAAGTAGTAGTTGTAACCAGCAAAATGTTATTGAAGTCTTCTGGTTTATAAATATATAGCATATGTAGTGGTCATAGACAAAGTTCAAGTCCATAGCAAAAGACCATCATTAGTTTCCCAAATTAAATGGGTAGGTTCTTTTTTTTCTTGATAATGATGGTGTCCAGTCAGTTTGAGCGCACCTCGCCTATTACATAGGGTACCTGCTAACTCCTGCTAACTCCCACTAGTATAGGTGCCGGGTAACTGAGTAACTCTATCCACCAAGCCTAAGCAAATGGGGGGAAAAATCATCTAGTGTTTTTTTCTCTGCCAGGATTGAACCCCGGTCTCAAGGTATGCACCCACTCCATTGACCATTAGGATACGCCTTTGGGTAAGCTTGAGTATATATATTACGTCATTTGCTTCTCTAAGTCTGTTCCTGCACAATCTTTGGAACATGTTTAGTAGAAAGTCTCCATCTCAAAATGGGCAGGCTCAAATGATGAGACAAGTATTCTAACGTTGAACTACCAAGTCTGTATATGACTTTGTTTTCTGTGACTCTTGAGGTGTTATTCCATAACTATTTTTAAGTATGAAGATATTGCTTGATAGTCGGGACTTGTGAGAGTTCTACATGGAATTGGAAAATAATTATTGAAAAAAAAGTCTGTCCGTCTGTATTAACTATCCGTCTGTATTAACTATCCAAGTTTTTGTACAAGGAAGTGATTTTTATCCACTAATGCATCATAATCGCAGAATTATGAACTCTTCAGTATCTGCCCTATATGGAGAGAAATGGAGAGTAAAGTACAGATTTAAAGAGCAAATAGGCTTCCTTAATGGAGGTCTCAGGTTCGAACCACCCTGCCTACGACAGCAGGGGATTTGCCTTCTGAGTCGAGCTCGTCGCAGGGGGCTTGCCTAGTGCGGGTTACCTCTCCTGTGTGGTTTGCGAGCTATTGCACAGGAGCTGGGTTTACCCTGTGCGCACCCAAAGGGTAGCGGCTGCGGGTTCCCATGTCATCAAAAAAAAAAAAAAAAAAAAAACTATAAACTAATTGCTTAGCTCGCTTTGAGGGATAATTTGATGCTAAACGTTATAGCTGAAGTGTATTACATTGGATCAAAGTAGTTTTATGTTCTTGTTTCAAGAAGCTCTTTTGTGTGGTATTCTTGATCCTGGTTTATTTTTTGGATTTCTCTGTTGCCTTACTCGTTGTTAACCATGCATTTCTTTTTGGGATTACACTGTATAATTCTAAATGTGCATCCCCTCTTTTTCATCTGCAGTGGATTGCCCCTCTACATACGGACGGAGAAGGTAATGTGTCAGAAATAAGACATACATAAATAACTAAAATAGCTGCAAAGGATGGGTGGTTGCTGTTGCTCTTCAAGGAAGCCTCCCCAGCTTCATGGAACACCAGTTTTTTACTATGTTAGTAATCTGTTCCAATCAGTCTACATATGGAAACATTCAACTAGCTTAAGTGCTTTCAAATTTTGTCCTATTAAATCATTTACTTTCTGTAACCTTGTGTTATTTGCACTTGTCAGTGTTTGTTAAATAGTATCATATTTCTTAAAATGGTAGCTCGTTGACTTGTAAGCGTGATCCTTGCTCAGACAGTTTCTTGTAGCCTTTATGGTACTTTCCAATTGACTTGACGTGAGATTTCACAATCTTAAGTGATGAAACGTGCTTAACACCCTCTGCACTCCTTTTTGCCGTTTTGATTGTCTTTATCATTAATATTGCATTGCTACAGCTCATGCATCTTCTGTTAAGCATAACTAAGAGATAACTAACAATTTTGTCTAAGGAAAAACTTAAAATATTTGGATAAGTTCTTTGGTTCCTTATAAACCTGAAGTCCTGAACACAGTGAATGTTTTTCAGGATAAAACTCAAAACTTTTAGGAAATAGAAAGCAACAGATTTTGTGAATACTATATCAATCAGTTTTACTACTCGTGTTTTATGTAGATGGACTGGCACTTTATTTGTTCATTGATGCCTTTTCTAATCGTTCTAGTATAATCTCTCTCTTACGGCCTTCTTTTATTCTCAAACTCTAACCATAGATTTTCAATCTTCTTTCTGCAGTTCCCACCAGTTTCTGAAGAGTATGAATCGCTGACATCTGATGATAGCGCTGCTACTGCATTTACGTCTGGCCTCCTGGATGATTTGAACCTAGATAGATCAACACCCAACACTTACCGCTCTCCACCTGCACCAATTCCATTTGAAGTAGTTTTGGGGCATCCACAGTCAAGAGGGTCCCAGTTCACCGATGAAACAGTACTTCAACATAGCTATGAGATGACTACTTGTAAAGATATCAGGTTATCTAATTGCAAAGCTGAAACGGAGTCTCTTCTTGCCTCCCTAAAGAAAACAGGGATTGACCTTCTAAAATCTAAGTCACCTATTATTAAATCAGCAGAAGAAGAGGATGTTTGTCCCACTTGTCTTGAAGGTATACGCCCGGACATCATTGGAGAGCGGAATTCATTTTTCCCTTCTCCGTCTTATCTTTTTCTTCATTTTTGCTATATAATCAACCTGCTTGTGATTGGCTTAAGTCTGAGAGTCTATATTTTGCACTTGTTTTGCAGAGTATGATGCTGACAATCCAAGAATAGTCACAAAATGTAACCACCATTTTCATCTTTCATGCATCCTTGAGTGGATGGAAAGAAGTGAAACATGCCCAATATGCAACCAGGTCCACTCTTTTTCCTTTTCTCTCCCCCTCTCTCTCCCTTTTCTTACCTTCCTCTGGTTCCGTCATCATTTTGCCATTAAGTATACGAGCAGAAGGTTTCGGTGGAGTGCTTTCTTGATTCATGTTACTGCTTCTCTTGATTCATGCTACTGCTCCTCATTATCTTTTGATAGCAGACCATGTTCAGGCTGCCTTTGATTCGTTTAATGTCTTGATTATCAAATCTGGATGCTCTTTTCTTTAATCATTATCTTGGTTGCTGAGATCCACAAAGTGAGCAAGACTGTTGATTTTCTTGATGCAGGAAATGATATATGAAGCTCTATGAAACTTTTCTAATCGAATGTTCCTTAGCTGGTAGATGTCAACACCTGCCTATACAAGCAGTATAAACACATGAGGGCTGTTATTTTTCACTTGGAGGCTTGGCCTTGTTCACTCATAAAAAATGTAAATTATCTATGTATATGAAGCTTGTGTTAGTAAATCCTGCTGTTGATGAAGATCAACCGATGCGCGCGTTGCATATTTGCTGAAGGGAGCTAATTGCAGCCCAAGAACAAAAAGAAGCTTTAGTGTTGCATTTGATGTTTGGGAAATTAAATTCTGAATCAGATGCTTTCAATTGTGCTACTGAGTGTTGTGCATGTACTCTTTTCTTGTAATTTTATGTTCAACTGCTGTACAGATTCTTCTGTCAAAGATAATAGCAATGGCATATTCCCCAAGTTTTATACTTGAACTGGTGGGGAGAAGTTATTTGGCCCTTTACAAATTTTTTTTAGTTTTATGATTCTTTTACTTTCATTTTTTACACATAAGAGATCTGAAAAAGTCATTTTCTTCTATTTAAATTGTAAGAGGTCAAGAGATTTTATTTCCTCGTTATAATGAACCTTAGGCTGATATGAGTTTATATGAAAAGAATATCCTATTATTTTTCTCATTTCTCCCATAAGTGAAATAAATAAAAACAAATGACATCGGCCGCGACATTACGTTGGATCCCAAAAGTTTGGGTCTCTCAAGAAAATGAATCTCACAGGAACTTTGTTACTACACAATTGGTGTCTCAAAGCTGTACTCCAAACATTTGACGGTGACTTCATTCATGATTCATCAATACCATTTGGTTTCTGTGTTTTTTTTTTTTTTTTTTTCCTTTAAAAAATGAATGAAAAGTTCAAAATACAAGGATCATACATTTTAACTTATTTCAATTCGAATATTTAATTTTTTGATCTTTTTAAAATAAAATTTACATAATTAAAAACTAGATAACTAGAACTATTCTCCAAACTTATTTTTGACAGTCACTTCATTCATGATTCTTCTCAAACAACATTTGTGTTTTTTTTTTTTTTTTTTTTTTTGAGTAAGTAATAGCTAAATACCATTTGGTTTCTGTTTTTTTTTTTTCCCAAAAAAGAATGAAAAGCTCAAAATACGAGGATCATAAATTTTAGGAAAAATTACAGAAACGATTATATAATTAGAGTTGTTAGCAACCCATAGTTGTGTTTTGTATATTTACATTTCATAGCTGATTTTTAGGTATATTTGCGTGTATTTGAATACATTTTTCAGTTGTATTCGTAGTTAGGTGTTAGGTATTCCCGCGTGTAGTAGAGTGAATTTGAATGCACTGCTCAGTCATATACATATGTATATAAATGAAACAAACAACACATAAAATCAAAAATCCAATTCATTTTGCAAATTCATATACATTTGTATATAAATACACATACAATTGTATTCAACTTTTGCAGTACGTAAATCAAATACATTCAAATATATATACACACAAGTGTATATAGCTACAGAATGAAAATTATAAATACGAAATGTAATTAATTTAAATAGTAGTTATTAACCATAAATATCTCTTGGAGTTATCTATGCCATGTAAATTTTCCTGTATTTTAACTAATGTTCGATTCAAATATATAATTTTTTGATATTTTTAAAATAAAATTTACATTTTAAAAACTAGATAAAGAGAACTATTCAAATAAAATTGAGGATTGACTCACCGTTAGATTGTAGCATGCTTCCTAGTTCCTACACGTGTAAAGTTTGATTGTAGTATGTGTAATGGAGCGTGATGTCCAGTAATATCTGAAATTTTTTAACAGGGAAAAGGGTCAAATTTACCCTCCAAGTATGGTTTATAATTTAAATTTGCTCTCCATCAAAGTTTGGGATCAAATTTGCCTAAGACAGGATACTTGTTATATTTGCACTTTTTTGAATGGAAGTGTGATTTGGACTAAAAATTAGCCACGTAGATTCCCAAACCCAATTATTTTAGCTCATAACCGATGACCCGTTTACTCATCATATAAAATAATACAACCCTGTTCCTTTTATTTTAGAAAAGGGAAAAGAATGGCTCTCCACATTTTGATTCTTGCAAATGGTGTCAAAGTAGACTCTAACCCAAGTCTCAATTGGGTATGTTAACAAGTTCTCAACAGCAGGCTGATCAATATTACCTATAACCTTTCAAATGGTCATAGAACTCTTCATGGTAAGAGCTCCATGCACAATGCCACATCTTTTTCTTCAGTTGTTTAGAACCAATCACTAATATACCCAATCAGAGCCTCACTTTTCTCTTTTCTACAATAAAAGGATTAGGGTTGTATTATTTTATATGATGGGTAAATGGGTCACTGGTTAAAATAATTGGGTGCAGAGTCTATGTGGAGCCTACGTGGCCAATTTTTTAGTCCAAGTCACACTTCCATCCAAAAAAGGGCAAATATAACAAGTATCCTAACAGGGAGGGCAAATTTGATCCCAAACTTTGACGGAGGGCAAATTTAAACTATAAATCATATTTGGAGGGTAAATTTGACCCTTTTCCCTTTTTAATATGTGCCTCATACAACTGACATTAATTGTGTGAGGCTCCTTTTAGTGAGATAAAAAAGTGGACTTAAAATACGTGGACCCAAAAGTATAAGATGTGGGTCTACCTTTTTGTCTCACAAAAAAAGCCTCACACAACTAATGTCAGATGTGTGAGACACATAATAAAGCTTTTCAGTAATATCTAGAAAATTTGTCACAGTAACACACGCAAGGTTATAACACAGAAGATTGATCTTTTCAAAGTCATATTTTTTTTTAACAACAAGGTCACCCAATTCTCACTATATCACATCACAAATCACTCAGTTAATATTTAGGCAACAAAATATGACATGACATTTAATTTATCCACATGAACTTTTTTTCCTGAGTCCACATGGCAATAAGACCCGAATCGAGCTAAACCAATAACCCAAATTAACCCTTATTAACCTTATTCTCTCTAAATTAAAATAGAGTTTAACTCTCTTTCGAAAAATAATTGACCCGTCATTTTATTAAAATTGTGTCATCTTCTTTTTCCTTCTCTTAGGCAAAGTCCATAAGGATTTTCTTAACGACATTAAGTAAATGTAGTTCCTGAAGTCTGGTCATTCCTTTTGTCCCATAAATCGTACTCCTAACACCACTACAAGAAAATGCTCACTTTGTGACGGTTTATTTATGGGGGTCATAAAAAACCCCCGCTATACATTTAATTTGTGGCGTTTGTGCCAACCCCCACAAAAATAGTTCGTTTTGTGGCGGTTAAGTGTGGGGGTTGTGAAAGACCCCCATTATACAATCAATTTGTGGCGTTTGATGCAACCTCCCCAAAATTGTTCTTGTGGTGATGGTTTTTTTGGGGAGGTTTTTGATAACCTCCACCAATACACCAAATTTCAGCTGTTTGAGAAATTGTCTTATTTGATTAATTGATGCGTACTTACTATTGAATCTAATTACCTACTGTAGTTAGCTAATTAATGCAATTTATATTAAATTCTATCACTTACAGTTTGTCTTTCTTTTTTCCTCACATTCTTCTGCTGCAAAAAGAAGATTCAAAGATAGAGGTCTTCCATAGCAATAGGCAGCTCAATTTTACAAATGTTCACTAAAATTTCGAATCAGTTGAATCCAAGAGCATGGGATATGAGAAAAACAGTTGAAAAAGAGAGACAACATTATATTGGTTGAAGCGATTTCAAGATGGATTTGTCATATAGCTTCGAGGAAATGATTTTACACTTACCCATAGTGTTTGTTCCCATTTTTATTTTAGATTTAGACCTCTAAATCATGGAATTGAATGTAGAAACTGGGAATTATGGGTCTAAGCCCTGAAAACACTAGATTAATGATTTAAGCATCGTAACAGAGTCGAATTATATCTAATTATAGATTTGAATTCATAGGGTTATAGTAACCGGGATGTAATTTATTTTTAGTTTGGTCATGTGATTAGGGTTGACTTTGATTTTGACCGAGACTTTAATTATGAAATTAAGTTCAATAGCTTTGTATAATATCTGTAAACCCTCGTCACTGCCTTTTTTTGGGACGGTTGATAATACTTACTGACTAGTGAGTACTTGGTGGTGTACTTATACTGAACTTTTGCACCCAGGGTTTAGCTATGGATATGGGATGTTATGGAGTTCAAGAGAGAGCTATAGGGATCTACCAACGTTTCGATGTTGAGTTGTCAGTATGCGGGATAACGAGCGGAGCCACCTCGCATGTATTTAGCTAGGCTCAACTAAGCTAACGGTCCAAGTTTGACTCGGCCGATTTTGTTGAAGCCTGGTTCGGTTAAGCTTGGTTGGCTCGCTTTAGTCATGTGATGACTACTTTACAAATAAAACTCATCCATTAAACTTAATTAAGTTAGCAATATTGAGTTTAAGATTTTCTATTTTTTGTAAAATTAATTCGATGTAGTTAAATTTGTTACACATCCTTATTTTAGATTATTTTATGGGTGATACAAAATGTAATTAAAATTTTAAATTTAGGAATTAGAAGTTTAAGTAAATTTAATATTATATTTTTTTTACATTTTCTGTTGCTTTAATTTTTATTTCGTTTGCCTGAAAATTACTATTTTATGTTCAATATTAATTGAACCTCATTTGAATTTGAGTTTCAATTTAAACTATTAATGTATATAATTCATTCATACTTGAACGCAATTACTGATAATAGCTTTTTGTTCATGTATTTTATAAAAAAAGTGTCTTATTTTTTGTTTGGAGGCAAATCCCAAATCTTTTTACCCCAAAAAAATAGAAATCCAAATATCAAATCTTCCCTCCAAAGTTTTAAAATCCCCAAATAACAATCCCACCTTCCCACGACCTAAAACACCCCAATCCCATATTCCCTTCCCAACCTAGTTCCTTTCCTATTAATGACTTCATGGGTAGTTTGCCCGCTGGCCTCCCCTCTCCCTTTCTTATCTTACTCTCACATTTCATTTGGAATATCAGGAGTGTCATATGTCTATATTGATTTTTCTGGTTGACGTTTTCTTTTGTAGGCTTTAAGTGGATTCGGAATTCCAACACAGATGCCATTGATTTAGATGCTTCTTGGTACGTTATGTTTGTGCCTTAAGATTGTTTTAAAAAGGCCAATTAAATTCTTGAATTTTACCCCAGTTATTTTTGGGTCTGCTTTAGGAATCAGTATGCTAAAAAGACCATTTGGGTTCAATCTCCTTAAGCTTTAAGCTACTCGTATTTCATCAACTTCTCTTTGTCAAGCTCAAAGTTTGATATGAACTTGCTTTTAGGTAATTGAATTTGGTATTTTTTTATCAATAAACATATCAGTATGTATTTATTTGACTAATCACATTTTTTTTTCTCCACTATTTCAGACTAGTTGTGCGGAAAGTGAGCTTAAGTGCTTCACCTTGAATTAAAGAAGATCATTGCGTGGAATCAACTCGAATCACCGAGCAAATGCTTAGCATTAGTACTTTTTTTTATTTGATGTGGGACTGTTTTAGATTCTTACGAATTTAAAGTTGTAATGTACAACTCATTATACATGAATTTGTGCTCTACTATTTTAGTTTGACATGAGTTTAAATTTGCAATATTGTTATTGTGAATATGTTTATTGAATTTCTTTCACATCAAATGTCTTCTTTAGTAAAATTATTATACGTGTGATTATACGGGCCCAATGTAATTTGAATCCTAATTTTTTTTTTTTAAAGAAAAATTAACAATTTGTGGGGGTTCTAAGCCACCAAAATTTAATTCTCTATAAATATTGGCATAATGCTGTGACATTTATGAATCTCCACTAATTTAATATTTTAAAACATTGAGATTATATTGTGGAGGTTACAAACCATTGCTATCTGCCATTAAAAACCACCACAAATTAAAATTTTATTTTGTGGCGGTCGTCGTGGAGGTTTGAAAAAATAGCCACAAATAAACTCGTGGCGAAGGTAACTGTGGCGTTTTTTGAAACCGCCGCAATTCAATTTGTGGCGGTCGAAAAAGGCCTCAAATTGACAAAATAACCCCCAAAAATTAAGCCTTTTCTTGTAGCGACATATATTGGTAGCACTAATAATTAATCAGAATAGGAGCATTCTATTTGATTTATTTTGCAAGCTGTAACGTATTTAATCAGGCTATTAAACCTTAAGAATACAAAGACTTGATTGATGCTGGCACATATTATTATTCTAAAAATAAAGTAAGATCAAATTCCATTGAGAGTTATCGATTGATAAACAACTAAAGCTATATCAAATTAAGAAGCTGGAAATACCACTTGAATTATGCTAGATTGATTTGCTATAAAGAAGCTGAAAATATCACCTGATAAACAATAAGTGTTAATTTGGGCTATGGGTTTGGGTCAGTTCGAGTCTTATTGCCATGTGGATTGAGGAAAAAGAAGTTCGTGTGAACTAAATTAAATGTTATGTCATATTTTGTTGGCAAAATATTCATTAAATAACTTTTGATCTGATATAGGAAAAGTTGATTGATCTTGTTGTTAAAAAAAAAAAAAAAACTTTGGGAGATCATTATCCATAGTTGGGTGACATTCTGTGTTACTAGCTCTAATACACAACTTTTATTCTAACATTTAACATATTATCAATTTAAATAAAACACACTGACAAATATAAAAAATTTAACCATGGTAAACTTTAACCTAATCTAATAGGTAGTTAATTTATTTTCTCGATTATCATATCAAATTTTCCAATGAAGAATTTTATGTTGTTATATACCAGTTTACTTGATTGGATAACAAACTTACTGCTATACATTATTAACGTACCAAATTTAAACTCAATGTATATGATAAAGTCTATGTTTGTCATTATCAAAATCCTACTGAAAATATGAAACGCTAACACGCCTAGGGAAAAGGATTTATTAATTTATTTAATATAAACATCATTATTGCATCTAGAAGCTATAGGAAGTGTTAAAATATATCCTCAAGAAGCACATTAGTCAAAGGATTCACCAACTTCGATTACCTATAATTGTTGCTTTCACTACTTTTCAAACACTAGTTTCTATGAAACCGCATGGCCAACTACTCTTTTACTATAATTTAGTTTCCAATAATTTTGAATATCGTTTATATATGAAAATGTTCACAAAAACATTTTTGTTTAGAATTCAAATCAAAAGACGTGTCTAATTGCTATTCGAGTTAACACTAATAGTTGCAATTTAAGCATAAGATTCAAATTTACTTACAATCCTTCAGGTGGGGGAACCTGAGATTAAAAAAATTCAAAACTAATATACAGAAGTTTCGATATTATACGTTTACTCTATTTACCTATCATAATTTTGAGATGAAAAGAATTCAATTGAACTCTTTTCTTATTTTTAGCTCTGTCATTGCATCTTTGCGATCTTGTTTTCTCTTCTGTTTTCTATTCAAGACTCTATTCACATTTTTAAGAAAATAGAAAAACAAATGAATTGTATATATGGCGAGAGACTCTCAGCTAAGTCCCATTGACAAATTTGTTTTCTTATGAAAGAATATAAGTATTTATTTGTCTTTTCAATGTACTAAAAATTGTATATCTGTCACCAGTAAACACAACTTGATGGGCTTAAAATGACGAAACAAGGAAGAATCATATTCTGACTAACCACTTGTTCTTTGACACAGAAAGTCTTTGTTCAATTAAAGATTCATTAATCATTTTTTAACTAACCATTTATTCGTTGACACATAAATGGGGCCTTCTCATTTAACCTCTCTTATTCCTGACCCTCTTGACTTCATTACAAATGTGGATAAATAAATTAATGAGAGCCCGTTTGGATTAGCTAGAAAAAAACGACTTTTAAGCATAAGTAGTTAAAATATTTTTTAAATGCTAAAAGTTATTTTATAAATAAGTAATTATGTGTTTGGATAAAAATGCTTAAAAGGTTTTTAGAAGTAAGGGTATTATTGAAATTAATAGAAAATATAAGGGATAAAAGGGTAAAGTTGTTGATCAAACCAAAAAGGCTTCTAAGCAAAAAAAAAAAAAAAAGTTGAGGTTGAGCAATTTCTTGATTTTGGCTTATTTTAAGCACTTTTTAACTTAATTTAAGTTGTTTTCTATTATATCAAACATTCAAATAAGTTAAAAATGGCTTATAAGCTGGTTTGACCAACTTATAAGCCAATCCAAACGGGCTCTAAATTTGATGTCAAATTCATACATGAGCAGCTTTCCAAATTGCATACTGATAACAATAGCAAATATTGAAATTAGAGCGCAAATCATAATAATTGTACATATATTGATTATCCTAAAGATTTAACACTCCTGTAAGTTTCAGTTATTGGGAAAAAATTTGACGAACAATTTTCTTTGGGAAGACACCCTTTTACATTGTTTTGATAAAATTCAATATGTATAAAAAATATTAATATTTTTAACATTGATATGTTTATTTATAATGTATGTATATTATATAATAGAGATAGACCGACATAACTTGAAAATAAACATCAAATTGAGATGGGAAGTAAAGTCCATTCACTTTCGCAACTCCAAGACAAAACTAAACACTATAAACTCAGTTGTAAAATAATTGATATTGCTCATACAACATTCTGTAAGCATCATTAGTTGTATGTTAAAGACAACAATTTGTGAAAACACTTTTGAAATAAATTTTTGAACTTGAAGAGAAAACTACGTGTGGATTACAATAAAGGCTTCAATAAACAAATTCAGATTAGAGTTTTGGAGAAATATCTGAAAATCTAAACTATTAATAATAAAATCAAAGAATATTTTTCTTTTTCTTTAATTTATATTGTTCCTTAACGTTGGAAAACAGGAGAACTCGTGAGTGGACTTAAAGATCTTATGTCTGCTCCCATATCTCTTTCCACGGTAGACTTTGTAACTCAAACTCCTCATTAAATGACTAAACTACCCTCCACCAAACTCAATTATTCCCACCGTTACAACAAACAAGATTCCTAAGAGTGGACCAAGTCTACAAGGTTAGGACAGTAAATTCAGTTATTTTGGCAGCTTTTAGCAGATGTTAGGACAAACTTCACTACAACTATCCTATACTCTGAGGTCTACACTGAATTTCTCAAAAGAAGTACAAATTCTCTGAACTTTTCAATGTTTCCTAAGAGCCAAAATCTTTTCTTCACCTAAGCAAAAGTTAGCAAAAATCATCACCATGATTTCACAGAAAGTTCTCATTTTACTTCTCATCTCAATTTGTTTTGCATTTGGGGTCAGTTCTGTTCCAAATGCTAGTACAAAAATAGCAAAATCAAGAATGCAACATGTAAACATGACCCATGTAGCTGAACCCACTAAAGAGTCTTTTTCAGCTGGAATAAAGTTGGGATCTTTGAAAGGAAGCATAAAGTTGGAATCTTTGAACAAATCTAGAGTTGTGTTAAGTGGAAATACCACTATTTTGAGTGAAAACAACACATTTGAAATGGGTTTTTTCAAAACCAATGATGAAACGAAATGGTATTTGGGGATTTGGTTTGCTTCAATTCCAACACCTAATTATGTGTGGGTTGCTAATCGTGAAAGACCCATCAAGAATCCATCTTTAGCTACTTTAGAGATTACTGAGGATGGAAAATTAGTCTTAAAGGAAGATTCAAGAACCATTATATGGGAAACTAGCAACTTGGAGAAAGCTAGTGATGTAAAGCTATTGGAGCTAGGAAATTTGGTTCTTGTTTCTAATGAAGGTGTTTTGGTATGGCAAAGCTTTGATTTTCCTACAGATACATGGTTGCCTGGAATGAACTTGACTGCTACAAAATGGCTAACATCTTGGAAAAGTACCAATGACCCATCACCTGGAAGGTACTCTTTAAGGCTGCAAACAACAACCTATGGTGAGATTGTTCTTTTTTACAATGGTACTTATCCATATTGGTCCACTGGGAATTGGAGTGAAAATGCATTTGTTGGTGTACCAGAAATGACTGTTCCTTACATTTACAATTTCCATTTTATAGCACCTTTTACCCCTATGGCATCATTTGGATACACTGAAGTGCCATCAGAGACTGGAATTCCACCTCCTTTAACTAGGTTCATGGTGGATTTCAATGGACAGATTAAACAGTTCACTTGGATCCAACAGGCACAAAGTTGGAGCATGTTCTGGTCACAGCCAGAGAATATGTGCAGTACTTATGGTTTGTGTGGGAATTTAGGGTTCTGTAATAGTAAGTCATTGAATCCATGTAAGTGTTTGCCAGGGTTTAGTCCTTTGGATGATGATTCATGGGATGCAGGGGATTTTTCGGGTGGCTGTCGGCGCGAGAGTAATGAAATTTGTAGCAAAAATGATGGATTTGAGGAGGTTGGAATGGTTCGATATGATGGAGCAAGGGTAGTTTCAATTACTGGAACTAGAAGTGAATGTGAGAAAAAATGTTTAGGCAATTGTTCTTGTATTGGTTTGTATCACAATGAGAGGACTAATTCGTGCAAGAATTTATATGGGTCATTGCTCAATCTTAGAAATCTTACTTCTGATGGAACTATTGAGGATAAGCTATATGTAAGAGTTCAGGGAGGAGGGCATACTCAAAAGAAGCAGATTCAAGTCAGATTAATTGTGATTGAAATGATCTGTGGATTTCTGGTAATTTTGTCTGTTGGAATTGGGACTTTCTTGATATTCAGGAGGAGAAGAATAAGGAAGAAGAAAAAAGATGAGGAAGATGTATTTCCTATAATGAATTTGAAGGTGTTTTCGTACAAAGAGCTTAATGCTGCAACAAAGGGATTTTCAGAGAAGCTTGGTCATGGTGGTTTTGGAACTGTGTTCCTAGGGGAACTATCGGATTCTTCCCTCGTAGCTGTGAAGAGACTTGAAAGACCTGGTGGTGGTGAAAAGGAATTTCGCGCGGAGGTATGCACAATAGGAAACATTCAGCATGTTAATTTAGTGAGGTTGAGGGGATTTTGCTCTGAAAATTCTCATAGGCTTTTGGTTTATGAGTACATGTCAAAGGGTCCTCTTAGCGCATATTTAAGGCGAGACAGTCAGAATTTAAGTTGGGATGTTAGATTCCGAATTGCTATTGGGACAGCAAGAGGTATCGCTTATTTACACGAAGAGTGTCGCAATTGTATAATACACTGCGACATTAAACCAGAAAACATTCTGCTAGATGAAGATTTTTCAGCAAAGGTTTCTGATTTTGGACTTGCAAAGCTCCTCGGAAGGGACTTTAGTAGAGTGTTGGCAACCATGAGGGGTACCTGGGGCTATGTTGCACCCGAGTGGATCTCTGGATTGGCTATCACAACTAAAGCTGATGTATATAGCTATGGCATGACATTATTGGAACTAATAGGTGGTCGACGAAATGTAGAGGCACCACCTTCAGCTAGAGGTGAAGAGGGCCGCGGAACAGAGGAGAAGTGGTTTTTCCCACCATGGGCAGCACGCAAGATAATCGAAGGAAACGTTGCAGCTGTCATCGATGAAAGACTATGTGGAACGTACAATGCCACTGAGGCGGAACGTTTGGGATTGATTGCGATTTGGTGCATTCAGGACGACGAATCAATGAGGCCTTCCATGGGAATGGTGGTGAAAATGTTGGAAGGAGTAGTTGAGGTGACAATGCCTTCACCTCCGAAGCTGCTCCAAGCATTAGTATCGGGAGAATCATTTCATGGGGTAGGAGTTGATTCGGGTAAGGGGACATCATCACGAGATGGAGGTTTCAGCTCGGGTTATAATCCACAACATTAGATGTATTCCAGGGACTCTCAAGCTTCAGTTTAGGTCTGCTTCTCAACTGGTGCAAGTTGATTTTCCCAAGCTTCACCGAATGTAGAGTTTCTTTGTCTTCACGAAATCCTATACTGAGAATTAGTAGGAAAATGCTCATCATGGGATTTTGTGTAATGTATTCATGAATGTAGAGAATCTTTCCATGGCAACTTAGCTCTAGTCTTCAACTTTTTTTTGTCAAGTGCAAAGAACTAAAGCAGAACAGAACAAATTATCACTTTGCAGAAATGTATGATTGGATCAACGAAATTTATGGCGGCAAGCTTTAGTCAGAGGCGTAAAACTTTTTTAACCAAAGTAATATATATTTTTATTTAAAGTTATTCATAGCTGTATATACCCTTATCTTTTAATCAACTTTTTCTAACTTTCTTTTCAATTGACGATATAAATCCATTTAATATATCTTTGCTAGAGATTAGATAAGTAAGTACCTTTGATTTATCATCTCAAACGACTTGCTTTTTGGTGTATAAATCAATCAAACGTACTAAGGAGAAAATAGCGGATTCAGGAAATTGAGTTAAGTTGAAATTGAACTGTTATAAATAGGAAAATGAAAGTATGATATGTGGAGGAGTATTAATCAAAACAAAAAGGGAAGGTAAATGCACCCATTAATAAAAGATAAAAATTTACCTTAATTTGCTTACTCATTCGTACAAATTCAACAAATAACATAAAATTCAAAGACCTTTTATGAATACTCCAATAATTACATAAATATATTCGAATAATGCTTATTTAGCCTTGGAAGGAAATATATACCCTTCTCCTCCGTATACTCCGCTAGAATTAAGCTTGAAAAAGATTAAGAAATTACTCTTTAACTAATTTGATGGGAGAACTAATTTTATCTATTTAGCAATGTGTAAAAAGCAGTCGAAAAAAAAAAAAAAAAAAAAAAAGACTAAAAAGTTTGATTTACTTAACTGGCTGATTACAACAATAACAACTAACCACTTGTCAATGCTTTCCACTTTTGTAGCTAAAGCATATAACAGAAATTGAATCAAGAACGATCATATACTCTCACACAACAAACAAGAGAAAAAAGAGAATGCTTTCCTAACTTTGTCAACTTAGTAACAAAATTTTCCGAAGATAAAAGGACAAAGTGCTTACAAAGAGTGCAAAAATTGAGGGGGATAAAGAAAATGGTCAAAAGAGAGCAGAGGGAGGAAACTCTGCACTCTCACCAAAAAAGAAGTTTGTGACCTTGGAAATGGAGACACCTGGCGAAGCAGGCGGGGAGACGCCAATGTATGGCGGCTCCTCCATGGAGCCGACTGAGCTACACTCGGCTCCATCAGCCATGCTGGCGGATTATCCGCCAATACAAGGCTTTCAAGATTTGAAAAACTTGGTTGGCTTGGAATCTAGCAAGTTATGGACAATTGCAGGTCCCATAGCATTTAATATTCTGTGTAATTATGGGATTAATTCTTTCACAAGTATATTTGTTGGACATATTGGAGATGTAGAGCTCTCTGCCGTTGCTATTTCTTTATCGGTGATAGCAAATTTCTCATTCGGCTTCTTGGTTAGGTTCTTTTTTGTTCCTCCTCATTCTAAAAATTCTGTTCTTTAATATTCTTTCTATTCATGCCATATTTCAACAAATGTAATTTTGGCTTCCTATGTAAAATGTATATAGAAAATGTAGAGAACTTCTGGTGCTAGAGGAAGTACCTTTGTTTTATCCTATAGTGCAATTTTGGACGGAGACGGGATTAAACGGAGTAACATGGACATCGAGTATTCATATAGCCAACCCTAACTTGCTTGGAATAGAAACGTAGTTGTTGTTGTCGTCGTATGTTGGTTTTTGTTAGCCTCTTTGATGAGACTTATGACTATAGATCACAACTAATATAGTATGCAACAGAACCAGGATTATATTATTAAATTTAAAATGATACAAAATCTCTAAAAGGTTCTATACTGTGGGAATTCATGTATTGTGCATAATGTGAAATAAGCATGTTTTATGTTAGCTTTCCAATTTATTTTATTGTTTGATGGATTATCAGTTAGGCATGGGTAGTGCACTGGAGACACTATGTGGACAAGCATTTGGTGCAGGCCAAGTAGAAATGCTAGGAGTTTACTTGCAAAGGTCATGGATAATCCTTACTGCTTCTTGCTTCTGCATAATGCCACTCTACATATTCTCCACACCAATACTAAAGCTACTAGGCCAAAGAGATGACATAGCAGAGTTGGCTGGAAAATTTTCTATACAAATCATACCTCAAATGTTCTCCCTCGCAATCAACTTCCCGACCCAAAAATTCTTGCAAGCACAAAGCAATGTTGCGATCCTAGCATGGGTCGGTTTCATGGCTTTGGTCATGCATATCGGGGTGCTCTTTCTTTTTATCAGAGTTTTCCGATGGGGCGTTACTGGTGCTGCTGCAGCCTATGATGTTTCTGCATGGGTTATTTCTCTGGCCCAAGTAGTTTATATTGTTGGCTGGTGTAAAGATAGTTGGAAGGGGTTGTCTTGGTTGGCCTTAAAGGAACTTTGGCCATTTGTGAAGCTTTCTGTTGCATCAGCAGTTATGATTTGCTTGGAGATTTGGTATTTTATGACCATCATTGTTCTAACTGGTCATCTCGAGAATCCTGTCATTGCTGTTGGATCTCTTTCTATTTGGTACAATCTTGCAAAATATGCACTTACCCTTCTTTATAATGTGTTCACAGTTGTTCTGTTTCAAGCTTAGAGTTCTTTTTTTCCTTCATTGTTTCAGTATGAACCTTAATGGATGGGAAGGCATGTTGTTCATTGGAATTAATGCAGCAATTAGGTACTATACAAGTTTTTCTTTTACCCTCTATTGCAATTAGGATTGAAACCTGATAACGTAAGAAGGTTGGATATTGTCAGTGCACAGAAGTTATACTCTTCCGATTAGTGTAACTGTTTTTTTTCATTTTTTTGATTTTTCAGTGTTCGCGTTTCCAACGAGCTTGGATCGGGCCACCCTAGGGCTGCAAAGTATTCAGTATTTATCACAGTGGCTGAATCTCTGATAATTGGGATATTTTGCATGGTACTAATCATATTAACAAAGGACCATTTTGCATTGCTTTTCACAAGCAGTGAAAAAATGCAAAAAGCTGTTTCTAAGTTGGCATATCTTCTTGCTGTGACCATGCTGCTAAATAGTGTCCAGCCAGTTATATCAGGTACCAAAACATGTTGTTTCTTACTTAAACAATAAAAAGTAATGGTTCTTGACTAATTGGTACAAACTCAAAGAATAAATTAGATTGCTTCTAATTTTGAAGGTGTTGCTGTTGGAGGAGGATGGCAAGCACTAGTGGCATACATTAATCTGGCTTGCTACTACGTCATTGGCCTCCCACTTGGATTCTTCCTAGGCTATAAAACAAGGTTGGGGGTTCAGGTAACAACACAAATCTTTCTACAGAGTAGTGCTAATGTTTTATTTTGAGTTTAAGTTTCAGCACCGAGGGGAACCTTGCAGCAACGGTAAAAAAGTCTCCGTGTGACCTATAGGTCACCGCTTAGAGTTGTGGAATCAGTGTTTGGCCGGAATAATTTTTCACTTTATTTGAAAATCAATGTTAGGCCATGAAAATTCTAGATTCAACTTGAAGTTGCATTTCAAATTTGGAAAACAGCTTATAACATCTTTTCCAACTCACATTTCACTTTTGAAGTTATATTTCAAATTTGAAAAGTACATTTAAGCATGAATATTGTTCCCAATACTCTTTGCGAAAAGTATAACCAAACACAACCCCATCTTAAACTCCAACTCCATAAATTCCAAATAAAGTGAAAAAATATATGAAATCTAAGACCAAACGCCTACTTAGTACACCAGACTGCCTTTTTTTGAAGTATGAATCTTTTACTCCGTTAAGTTTACGTCATAACATGTAGTTCTTCATAGCAAATCTGATAGTTGATATGATAAGAGGAAAAAATCAAGATGATCTGATAACATAAAAGATAGAATAATGTCCTAGTTAAATAGCCACAATACTGAAAAATTCTTTTACATTGTCTGTCTATATATACAACCGTAAAATCCTTATAATTCTTTTTTGTAGGGAATATGGATGGGCATGATTTTTGGAACTTTTCTGCAAACTATAATTCTTTGTATTATCGTATACAAAACCAATTGGAACGACGAGGTAATTATTTGTTTCAGTAAGATTGTAATTCCATTTTCTAGTAGTAATTTTTTTTTTCTTGGCAAATTTGAAGTAGGGAGTCATTGGCTTTTACTAGCCAGTAAATAACAAAGCCATTTTGCTTTATAATTTCAGGTGGCACAAGCATCAGAGAGAATGAGAAAATGGAGTGGGATATCTGATGAATCAGACGCTAAATAAAATTCATATCAAATTTTGGACGATGATATAGATTGACATGAGAAGTCATGTTCATACTACTGAAGTCGAGAAAAGGCCATAAATAGTCCCTTATCTAGGGAAATGTTTAAAATTCCCCTTTAATTATCTGTTTCCCATCGTTTTTAGTCCTTTAACTATTCAAAAACTTATCAAATTTAGTCTCCGTCTATTTTTTATACAAATAACGTGCAAACTCATAAACCTCCGTGAGATTAATGTTAAACCATTCCTCAAACCTGTCTCTCTCTCTCTCTCCCTGCTTTTTTTTCCTCAAGTTCCTCTTGTTAAAAAAAGAAAAACGAAAAAAAAGAGCATTCTGGCACTGGTGTCGCTCTCGAGTCTCTGAAATTCGAAAAGACAAACTCAGGCACACAATTTCTGTAACCATTCTTCTCAAACACTACTAAAAAACTGACGGAAAAAAAACCGACGGAAAATTTTACGCAAAAATGAGCGAAAAATATAATTATTTTTTATATTATTTTCTAAAATAAACCGATGGAGTCCGTCGGTTTTTTTTAAATTTTTTTATAAAAAAAACCGACAAACTCCGTCGGTTTTAGAGTGAAAAAACAGTATAAATTAAATCAATATAAGTATATGAACAAAGAATATCAGTGGTCTAGTGGTAAAGCCCTTTAATGCCAAGGAACATACCCGGGTTCTATTCCAAGTTCCTACATTTCATTAAAAAAAACTGACGGGAGTCCGTTGGTTTTTTTTTTTTTACAAAACCGACGGACTCCGTCGGTTTTAAGCGATGCAGTCCATCGGTTACGAAAAGCGAGAGAGAACTTGAGGAAAAAAGTTGAGGTTGAAGAACAAACTTGAGGGAAAAGAAGTTTGGGAGAGAGAGAGAGACAGTTTGAGGAATAGTTTAACATTAATCTCAAGTATGTTTATACGTTTGTACGTTGTTTGATAAAAATAGACGGAGACCAAATTTGATAAGTTTTTAAATAGTTAAAGGATTAAACCGAGGAACAGTGTTTAAGCATGACTATTTTAAACCTATTACATAGATGTTTGACTATTTATAGCCTTTTCTCTACAGAAGTCTATACAATTTTTTTTAAAAATTATTCGTGTTAGATATCAGTGTCAATTTTAACTTTCTTTTTCTCGCTAGGTCTGTACATGAAAAAGTTAATGTAAAGCTAGATCTATTTTCACTTATTGCTTTTTTACAAAAAACAAAAATTGAGGGTGAGCTATCTTGATTTACATAAAACTTTCCTATTCTGAGACAATTCAAAATGTTTATTACTCCCTCCGGTTCATTTGAAATATCGTTTTAATGAAATAAGTTTGGACAACAAAAATGTTAGTTTTAAAAAATCAAGAGGTAAAAAATCAAGAGGACATTAATATATAGCTCTTTTTCTTTTATCCTTGCTTCAATAAATGATGGTACAATTTTTTAAAGTCTTTCTGTATTGTTTACATTTATATTTATACTAGATTAAAAAGGGTAATTTAGTCAAATAACACTTAAGATTAATGTTGTTAAATGATTGTTTTAAGGGGTGTGCCACGTAGTTTTAGTACTTATATTATTTTCTTGTCAAAATTTTATTTTTACATTAATTTTAGGATTTTATCACTAATAGGCTAATGGCCTTCGGCCTTAAGCTAAGCTTATTTCTTAAAAGAATTTAATTAATCCAAGCTCGTAATAAAATGAGAACTACGTTCATAAACGAAAAATTGAATTAGCTCACTTCTCATTTCTCGATTTCTATTCAACTACTTCTAGAGACGCTAATGAAGAAAAAGTTACAAATTCTATTATCAACCTTCATTGATAGTGTTGTCTCTCTATATTTAAAATTAACTTCTTCAGGTTTCCTAATCATTAAATAGCATAAAAATTAAGTTTTACATATTTTTAACTTTAAAATAATTTATTGATAATTATTCTTATTTTTTATAAATAATAGGATGTTTATCAATTTATTGTCATTTTAAATAATTTGAACTATTATTTTATTTTTTTGCAGCATTTGTGCATAAACAACATATTATACAATATTACTTCAATTAATCATCAGCTTTCTTTAATTGAAATCACATTATTTATTCATGACAATCCATTATATATATATATATATATATATATATATATATATATATATATTACATGGCGATCCATTATATATATATATATATATATATATATTACAATATTAACACAGTCTATTCATACATGGAATTCGGAGGTATAGTTTTAAAAAGAGAAATTTTTAGAAATGACTATAGTTTAGAGATGGTTCGGGCATGTGAATATGAGGAGTGAGGATGCGTCAGTTAGGAGGTGTGAGAGATTGACAGTCGCAGGAGTTAGGAGAGATAGAGGTAGACCGAAAAAGAGCTTTAGGTAGAGGGGGGGGGGGGGATGATTAGACATGACATGGCATAACTTCAGTTGACTGAGGACATGATCTTAGATAGAAAGATTTTGGAAATCGAGGATTATGATAGAAGGTTAGTAGGTAGCTGAGTTTTGTCGTGCTGTGTGTGAGAGAGATGGGGGGCTAGCCTTTCCATCTTCTCCTCTTCTTAGTAGTAGTATTTAGGTATTGCATAGATTATTATCCTTATGTGTGTATTAAAATGTATTGCCCTATTTGTTTTATAGCTTGATATTTGTTTTCTTATTTTTCTTATCAGAAACAGCCTCTCTACCTCACAAAGGTAGAGTTAAGTTTTGTCGTACATCTTACCCTCCCCAGACCTCACATGTGAGATTACATTGGGTATGTTGTTGTAGTTGTTGACTATAGTTTTGTAGTTGGATATGTTGTTATTGTTGTTGACTATTGTTAGGTAGCTTATTGTAGGTCATAGCTATACTTTCGCTATTTACCATTCATAGCTACTTTTCTATTATTCAATTCAACTGTATTCATGAATACAGTTCATGGCAAAATGATTCGGTGTATTCATCATGACAGCAATTCGGTTGTATCCATGAATATAGTTCAAGGCGAAATACAGTGTATACAGGGATACAAACAATAAAAATTCAAAAATACAAGGATTTGCCAAAAAAATCTCGTTCGGAACACATAAATATAGGCGAAAATACAAAAAATACGTTGTATTTACACTAAAAATGGAGAATACACTCAAATCCAGTGAGATCTAAGCTGACTAGATCTGAGAAATACAATTAGAAAATTTGACAAAATAAAAGTGCACTGTATTTACACTTAAATGGAGAAATGCACTCAAACCCGGCTAGATACGAGCAATACAATTAGAAAATCCAGCGAAACAAAAAAATACATTGTATTTACACTTAAAAGGGAGAATACATCCATTAATACACGATATTTGCACTCAATGTATTTTCTTGCGCTTCGTCGGTGCCTCGCCGGAAAAAATTTCATCGAATTTTCGAAATAAAAATATTGTCAAAAGATAGATCCGCCTAAGATCTATCCATTCATGTATGTTTCATGTGATGAAAGTGACCGAGCTCAATGAGTTTGACAAATAAAATTCTAATTTTTCTTGATTTTCTCAGACATACGGAGTTTTATAAGAAATTGAAAGAAAAGAGTTATAAATTCGTGTAGAGGAGCATGAGAGCAAGAAATTGTGAAAATTTAGGACCATTTGGAGACCGTCGCGGGGGCGACGATTCCAGACGATAGCAGTGCATCGACGGTTTGGCGGCGATCTGGTAGCAACAGAAAGGTTTTTGGAGACAAGATGGTTCTTAGGGTTGTGAGGAGGAGGGAGAGATTTGGAAATTGTATGTGGATGATAAATTTGCTATAAAATCCAAACATTAGCTTTGTACAACAACAACAACAACAACAACAACAACAACATAATAAGTTAATGTACAACAACAACAACAACAACATACCCAGTGGAATCCCACATTGTGGGGTCTTGGGAGGGTAAAATGTACGCAGACCTTACCTCCATCTCGGAAGATAGAGAGGTCAAGTTTTCCTAAGACCTCGACTCAAGAGAAAACATGATGAGAAAATGTCGATAAGCGAAACAGCTTCAAAGCAATATGAAAATGAAACTAACGAAAGCGAAAAAGCCATGATAAAGCAAGATGAGAAAACAGAACAAGTAGCTACCACAGATAAATACGATAATTGTGGTACACGGACCAACATATATTTGCACGAATCAAAGGACAAGAAAATGAAGATCAAAACTGCGACTACTAGTACGATGGGATACGTGAAACTACCTACTAGCCTTCTACCCTAATACGAGTCCTCCATAGCCTCCTATCTAAGGTCATGTCCTCGGTAAGCTAGAACTGCGTCATGTCCTGTCTAAGCACCTCTCCCCAATACTTCTTCGGCCTACCTCTACCTCTTCTGAAACCGTCCATAGCCAACCTTTCACACCTCCGCACTGGGGTATCTGTGTCTCTCCTCTTCACATGCCCAAGCCATCTCAGCCGCGCTTCCCGCATCTTGTCCTCCAGTGATGCCACTCCCACCTTATCTCGGATAACTTCATTCGTAATCTTATCTCGCCTGGTGTATCCACACATCCATCGCAACATTCTCGTTTCCGCAACTTTCATCTCCTGGACGTGCGAGTTCTTGACTGCCCAGCACTCCACCCCGTACAACAAAGTCGGTCTCACTAATAATGTATTGTAATTATTTTAAACTATAGCTGTGAATGGTAAATATCTGATAGATGTTAATTATACCATGCAAAATAATAAGACATTGAGTGCAAGGTTTTGAGCACGTGGTTTTTGGGGAGCCCATGGTTTTAGAACAAAAGTGGTTTTATTTTGCCAATATTAAGGAGACCTCTCTTTCATTTTTCTCCACAATCACACTACCTTACATACATTTTTTTTCCTATCTATACTCTACTTTTTCTTTTCATAGGAAGACTAGCACTTTCTTCCTTTCTCTCTATATTTTTTATAACATTGCCTTTAATTAGTCCAACTCATAACCCTAAGGCTTTCTCTCTAAATACCACTATGGGTGTTGGAAGATGCATACTAAATCCTTTGCAAAAATGGCTAGAGTTAGGGTTTATTTTCTGCATCCATTAGAGTAATCGTTAGGCTGTGGAAATAGGGGATTGACCCGCCTTATGAGGATTTTCGACTGCCGGTGACACAAATAGTGATTGCTGCATATCTGCTTCCTCTAAATAAAAACCCGTAAGTCTCCTAAACTAGTATTTTATGATGAAATTCGTACTATATTGGTATTAGAGCTGTCACGCCCCGAACCATGGCTCGGGCGAAACACGCACTCGTGCCATCGCATGTGACCGAGCGAACCACATGGCTTCGTCGAATCATCACGAGGCATAACACGAGTTTGAATATAATGTGAATGCATGATGAGCCTTTACAAAATGCAATAAGTCATAATACTCAATCAAAATACTTATTTAAACATGAGTGCGGAAATAACATGAATGAGCCAAAATGGCTATACGACTCTGAAAGTGTGACATGACATAACTGACTTGTCTCGTCTATGAAACCTCTAACATAAGTCTGAACATGGAAAACATACTCGCTGGGACAAGGCCCCGAGCATACCTTAGATGCATAGCTAATCATTAAATAAAGAGTTGACTAAACCCCGAATGAGATGGGGCTCACCAATAAGCTGATACGAATGCTGTCCTACTGAGCAAACGTGTCATCCGTAAATCGCACTCGCATCGTGAAATGCCCCCCGTGCAAAAAAGGGGACGTCGCACATTGAATGTACCGTATGTAAAGCAACCGAAGAAATAACACGGGACATGGAATAACATGATAAGAACTTAAACCGAAAAACATGATCATGAAATACGAGTACATATACATATATATCACGCGTAAAATATCGTGAATAGGGAAAAGAATATAACCGATAACGTGGCTCGGTACTTGCGCCCTACCAAAGAACACTCATACCTTGCCAGGGACATGAGGTTTAATAATATTATGAAAGGATCCAGTCATTATGAGAGATCGTCCGAGACATGGGTGGAGCGATCCTCATCCTACGGTGGCTACGTAACTTCAGGCTATCTGAAGCCCTCCTCGGTAATTAAAGCAACTCCCAAAAATATGGACATGTAAAATAAGTGGCACTTGCTGCCCATGATTTTCATGAATATAACTTGCTTATACATGGATATCATGAATTATAGCTTGCTTGCATGAACTTGTAAAACATGTATAGTATTTTCTTAAAAATAGCATAATATATCATAAACTAGCATGCATGAACCCGTGGAACGGGATATATGGGTTTTTCATAGATTATTTACGTATTCTTAATAATCATAAAGAAATATTAAGAACTCACCGATGGAATTATAACAATTCATACATAATATAATCATGGACATAGACCTGTGGTTATCACGAGCATGGCATGTAAAAACCCTAGTTTTCGTAAAGAATAATAATTTATGGATTATGAGGCGTGGGGAAGAACAATGATGTTCCCACACGTAGATAGTAACTCTACATACCTCGGTAATGCTCCAAACTTGAATTAAAGATTTTAACTTTGAAGAAGATTTCCAAAATCTTGAATTCTTGAACTTCGAGATGGGTTTTCTTGAAAACCCTAGTTTAGGAACAATGATTTCTTGCTTAGATTATTAGAGTATATGTTAGAATTGAGTTGGAAGGGTTTGGATTGACTTACCTTGATGTTTTGGATTGTTGCTAGGGCTTGGAATTGTGAATAATAAAATTAAAAAACTGAAGCCTTGCATTTATACAAAAGTGAGGCGGAAATTATATGGACATATTATACGGTCCGTAGAAAGTTATACGGTCCGTATAATATGACCATATTTTATCATGGCTGAAAACAGAATGTCGATTTGAAGTTTCATGAAGTACGGACGAGTTATACAAAGTCGTATAAAATTATATGGGCCATATAACAAGTTCGTATAACATGACCAAAGGAACGGATCGCTTCCGTAATCCTTCAAGAAATGGTCATAACTTTTTTGTACGGATGTCCCCTCGACCCCCATAATATACCGTTGGAAAGGTATTTCAAAGGGCTAAAATTTCAAGAAGGAAATTTTCACAAATTCCTAACGCAAGTACCCGAAAAAAGCCATAAGTATGATCGTCCTAGACTTAGACGAATTTAGAAGGCCTTAAGAACTTCACTTTTTGATTTGACTTCAAAACGACTGTTTATCACCCGAGTTCATCCCAAATAGATTCATATAACTAAAATATCACTTTTATACTAGATTCATACATTCACACCTAATTCGGATTTACATGATATTACAAGAGCCATAAGCTCGTGTTCCGGTAATTGACATACTAATATGCAAATGTTAAATTTGTAACTTACTTGCATTATTTCATGACTATAAATGCTTAATTTTTGCATAAAACCTTAAGCTTTTGTATGTCTCATCAAGAGCTCTCCGACGATACGTAGATCATATCTTTTTGCCTTATAATTTGTCAGAAATTGAATTTTTAATCTAGGGTTTTATTACTATGAATTTAACCTAAAAAATTCAATAATCGATTTTCATGCAATTTTTGTGCGAATTGACTTTGGTAATCTGTTACCCATGTATTTTCTTAGCAAAATCATATAATTAATTGTGATTATCATCGAAAAATTAGGTCGAATTTAAAAAAAAATCAGTTCAGATTGGTCGAGAACAAAACTCATCATTTTTTTTAATCATATGGATAAATCTTTTAACGTTTTTTTAATTGGATTTGATGGTTCAAATCATTCCTAAAGAACGTTCAAAACATAAACTAGTAATTTAATTTAAGAGAGTTGGTAGAAAATCATAATTTTTGTCCGAATTTCTCAACAGACCCGCCCTGGAAAAGTCCTCTCATTTTTATTTTTTTTGAACTTTTGCATATGTTTTGATGATTTCTTGATCAGTTGGTGTTTGAAATCAATTGTAAAACATGTTTAGAACAAAACTTTGTGTTTTTATCCGATAAAAATAGCCAAAAAAACAGAAAAAAATTGAATAGGATAGCGAAAAAACCCATTAGCTGATGTATGGGTCGAGCAAACCCATCTTGAGGAGGAAAATGACCAGCCTATGTGGCTGGTGAAGTCCACTCTCAGCCGAAACTTGTGATAGAGAGTACAACTTACCCCTAGGTTTGTTTTTTATGTTTTTTGTATTGCTCAAAATTAAAATTATGATTTTTTCATATTTTATTAAAAAATAATATTTGGAGTACTGGAAATATTTTTCATGTAATTAATATCGTTGTGAGAACGTTAATTACATAGTAATTATTTTATGTGTTATTTTCTTAAATAAAAAATATGAAAAATTATTATATGATATTTAATTAGGTGACTCACTTTGCCTAGAAGTTTATAAAAAAATAAATATCCTATTTTCTAAGTTAAATTAGGTATAAATGTTGATTTCCTCTGTGATTCGTTCTTGGAAACATATGAAAATTAATTTCTTTTTGCTCTGATTAAAATATTATGTTGATATATAAGTGTATGTATCTAGAGTAAGATTTGATTTTTTCTATTTGGTGCGTATATTTTTGTGTATATACCACCTGTTTAACCAAGAAATAAATTTATTCGTTGAGTATTTCACATCTAACATCTATGCTTTGACGATGATTGGGAAGATAGTGAACATTCGACTCTAGGACTTATGTTTGTGTTTTAATAGCTTTGTCAATTTGCTAAAATTATATTTATGTGTATTCAGAAATTTGTGCTTTTATGCTAATTGTGAAATTTTGTATGTTACAAAATATGTAGAACTGTTGTTTTCCATAAATACCATAATTGTTGCTTTCAAAAATATTGTTATAGGCCTTATCATAAGTGAAAAGCTCAACAGTAACAAATATAAGTCTTTAAAGCAATAAACTATAATGTGTGCTAGAACAAAACGTTTTTAATACTTTGAATAATGTCACGAATGAGCCTAATAAGGACAATACGACCCAATATAGGTGAGACTTTGAATCCCATGATGCTTGAAACACACGAATTTCCTAACTCACATTACGCTATCGAGCAATGATACTGTCACATAAAATTCTAGGCTCACATGATTGTCAAGGTTCTTTGGTATGCTTTTAAAACTAAGTAATGTATCACTATTGTTACCAAACTTAGGGTCATAAATTGACTAATGAGCAACAAGTTCAAGCGATTGTCTGTTTTCTGCCTCAAAGTTGTGTGAGCATATGGAGATGCGCCTGACTCATAATAAGTGTGGAAGTACATTTTATGATGTGAGGCAACACTTAGAGTTAGAAGATGAGCGGAATGAGGCTATCAAAAACTTGCAAAAATGATTTTAAATGTAAAACTAGAGGAAACGGGAAAGTTAACGCTCAGACAAACAAGAGGCCAGACATGAGTTCATGCTTATTGAGTAGATCAAGGAACTTAGTTCAGATATATATGATATCTGAATATTATCTATACAACATTATCTCATGAGATAAAGACGTTCACTTTGTGGTAAAAGGAGAAAAGTTGTAGCACATGTTTCGTATCATGTGTATAAATGTCAACCAAAAGGGCTAACATAAATTTTATCTCAACTTATTGTTGCGTGAGACCTTATTGATTACCTTCAGGACTCCTCTTAATGGCTTGAAGCTTTGTTCGATGTTCGCTATCTTAGCATGCTTCCAATGACCATGAGAGATTCAATTTTTAGCGGAGCGTGATAAAAAAAGCAAGTTTGATACAATTTGAGAGACTCATGGGAAGAGGTAGATCATTTGCGGAATCTCATTTAACTTGTGTTTGCTGATATCGATCATGACTTATGAGTCATAATTATGAACACAAGAACTATGATGCATGAGACCAAAGTGAAATGTATTAATGTGATTCAAATAATCTAGGATACTCAATGGATACTTATTATGATCTACTAGTAGGCCTTTAAGACGATGACAGGAGGCTATTATTCCTAATAGATGTATAGTAAAGTGCTCCCATAATATGTTGGTCACACAACCTATTTATCCAATATGAATTATGCAAGAGAAATAGAAGGAAAATATGTTTTCCCTTAGTCTGATGGAGTTTGAGCGCTCCCTTACATGCGAGTGTGAGACGTTGAAAAAAAAAAAAAAAACTCATGGGGCAAGTACACCCAAAAAAGGTGTTAGCTCAGTCGACGGCTCATTAGGTAGTCCAACGCTTAACCCTAAATTTGTCTATATTAATACCAATATGGGTGTTGGAAGATGCGTATTAAAATCTTGCAAAAATGGCTAAGCGTTAGGGTTATTCTCTGCATCCATTAAAGTGATCTTTAGGTTGTGGAAATAAGGGATTCAACAGCTACGTGATACTTCCAACAACCGATAACACATGTCGTTGTTGCTGCAAATTCGCTTCCGCTAAGGAGAAACCCATAAGTCTCCTAAATTAGTATTTTATGATGAAATACTACAGAAAGTTATATGTGTGAAATTTATTTCTCTTGTCAATTTTTTTTTTAAAAGAAAATCTTACTAATTTATAAGTAAAGAACTCATATATCGGTTAGTCAAATTATTATTGTCTCCTATTTCTGCGATAGTTATTATGTTTCGCTTCTCGAGATATAATTTAATTAATTTTATAGCTAGATTTGATTAGATTAATTTAAAATTCAGATATTAAAAACGATACGAAAAGTAGTATAAGTTGCAATTTTCTCATATCAATATGATAAAAAATATTACATCTTCAAATATTGATCAAAGATTGTATTGTTTAGCTCTAAAAAGTAAAATGTGATAAATATTTTGAAACGGATAAAGTATCTTGAAATATGTGAAAAGTTAACCTTCATTTTGAGACTTACAATGACCCAACGATTGCAATTACCAACAAATAAAGTAAAATTGCACAATCATCCAAAAGTTCCTTCCTTCCTTTCTTTTTTCCATTCATAACAAGAATACTAGTATCCAATAGACTTATTAGTTTGTTACCTTACAAAAAGTATAATTGAGAAATTGTATTGTTCTTAAATTGTTTTCTCTTACTCAGTGTCCGGTACCTTTATCATTGAAGTCTCGACTATTTCGAATTTGCTTCGCGTAAGATGTTTAAGGGGAAATTGCTTCTTAACAAAAATTTTCCAGGCCAGAGTTCAATTCCAAAACTTCTAGTTAGGGATAGAGGGATTCTATTCCTCCCACGATAACTCTTGTTGGTGTATTTTCTTGAATTGAGCCTCCAAAATTATTAGCTTTCTTACTTAACATATTAATTATGAACAGGGGTGGAGCTATAACATAAGTTATATGCTTGGAGAGCCAAATTGGCCCCAAATTATGTATTTGTATTAAAAAAAGAAGTGCACTTCATATGTATGGATTGACCCAAACACATCTGTTATCCTGTGCTAGAATTCAGAATTTATAAATTTAAATTTTGAATTCGCTTCTGATTATAATATTTATGTTGGAAAAAATGGTGTACCTTATTTAAAACATTTACTTTATATTTTACTTGTTCTAGGTTATATGACAGTTTATAAACCGATAAACATGAGCCCAATTATGAGTGTGATAATAATTTAATGTTGGGTTGTGTACTTTATGTATGCTAGTAAAAATTTCACGAGGTAGCCTCTTTTGACACCATCATTTAACTTGTGCCCGACTTTTTCAAAATTTTCACATATATCCACTTCAAATATAAGGTGTCTGAAGTTGGTCTTGATAAAGTCGAACTTCAAACAACATATGAGTGAAGTTCAGGCAAAAATGGTTGAACTTCAGCTATAAGAAACTTCAGACATGGTGTCTGAATTTAGACTTTGTCAAGACTAACTTCAGACACCGTATGTTTAAAGTTGCTCCGAAGTGGGTACATATGCAAAACAAATTAAGAAACCACCAAAAATCCTAAAGTATTCAAGTTGCCCCAAAGTGGGTAATTAAAATTCTTTGATTATTGTTATTTTTTAAGAAACCACCAAAACCCTAAAGTATATAGATTTGGGATTCTGAACACCAAATGTAATCCCTCTATTTTAAGTTGATGATTTATCATTGTTATGATATAGAAAAGATATTTGTGGTGGTTGTTAGGTGTTTATTGTTGAATTGGTGAAGCTGTACTAATGGATATTAATAGAGGTTGATGACTTATAATATCATAACCAGTGGACTGTTAAGGTTAGGTTGGGTCAATAAAGGTGTAAATTTTATGAGGCAGCTTATTTGGACGCTTTAATTTACTTTATATCTAGTTTTTACAAAAAGCATAACTGGTAATTAGTGTAGGTAAACTTCAGACAAAACTGCTCCTCCTCTACTTCTTATTTTTCTTTTTCACTGTTGTACAATAGCGTCTTTCAAATCTATTATACATCAAATGAAGTACAATGCTAGAATCAAAACCAACCAAAAACATAAAAAATCATCAATTCAAATATACAATATTTTAATGGAGTAAAGTAAAACACCATCTAAAAACCAACATTATTGTAAGCTTATAGAAGCAGGTCTTGAATTTCAAATATGAAAGGTGAGTTTAAATCAAATGGGTGTTGGTGAAAAAACTTGAAAACATTGGTATGGATGAATACTGGTAGTTCAAACTTCAGAAAAATTATTTTTAGTTTCGAACATACATGTCTGAAACTTCATGTATTGATAGTTCAAACGTGTATGACAGAAATTTGGCCTTAGCAAGCCAAGCTTCTGACGTGTAAATCGAAAGTTCGCTTGTACAAGTAATATACCACACATCAGATGAATTTTGTAACTTCAGACGCAGATGTATGCAACTTCAGCCTAAAGTGACTAAACTTACAAAAAATTTTGAACTATAGTTTGGACTTAAACAGCTTTCCCAAAGTCGACTATGTAGAAGAAATTGCACGGTTTGCCCTTCAAATTGGTTGATCTTTAATTTTTGTTTTCAGAATCGAACTTATGCCTAGCGGGCATAAAGGCGCAGAGCATAACTTGTGGGATATTATGATGTAAAAATATAAACTTATGCCGGGCGAAAAAGTTATTTGCCTTGAGGGGAAAAAATTAAAGACCAACACAAAATAGGGACAAAAGTGCAAATGACCGATTATCTATGCACTCGCGCCCATCCTCAAGCCCATTTTAGCCCATCCAAATTTTGGAGCCCGTGAAAGTCCTATATGAAACCAAAATCTAGCCCGTTTTGACACCTCTATATAATATATACAAAATCCTAGTTGCTTTAGTGTCACTTGAAAAACCCTAATATACAAATCATTCTCTTAACCTACTCCACCCACTATTCTCTCTCTCTCTTCCTTTTTTCCTATTTTTTTTAAAAAAGTTTCTTTTTCTTCCTTTTTAGTGCAAAGTTGTAGATCTACAAGCAACCCCAAATCTTAAGGGTTACATCAAAACTTTGGGGAAGAATATAAAAGAAGCTTAGAAACCAAAGGGCCAAGAAGAAAAGAAGAGAGAAAGAAAGGAAAGGCCAGCCTCAACATCCAATTACGCATTTTTCTGGTACGTCTGTCTGTATTCCCCCTCCCCCCCGTCCCCAATACCCCCAAAACATTATTGCAACAAATTTTTTTTACATAGGGTATTCAATTTCTTCAAACAACAACAATAACAATATATTCGGTATAATTCCGCAAGTGTGGTCTGATAGAAAGAATATACATACCAAATCTTATCCCTATATTTGTGGGCTAGAAAGGTTGTTTTTGATATACTCGACCCAAAAAAAAATCATAATCAATTCGTACAGAGGGTATTCACTTTCTTCCTATTCAAGAATTCGAAAAACACCCCACCCCCCCCCCCCCGTAGTCCACCCACCCCACCCCTTTACCCCAAACCCCGTTTTCCCTCGCGATAATTTTTGTTGGGTTTCCAAAATTTGGATACCTTTTTTGGTCATAAATATCTTCCCGCCTAAAGGCAAAAAACCAATCGACGCTAATGAACACCAACTTGCTTCCATTTTCTTCAATGGTAACACCTGTTTAAACTTCATTTACTTGTTTCTTTTTTGTGTTTAAAAATGACATTTTTATAGGTTTTGGATTTACAAAATGGCAGGATGGTCGAAGAGAGTTGATGGGTCAGGTCTAGAAAGTTTCAGGTCATCTGAAAATGACATTTTTATCAATCATTTGTTAAAAGAAGTTAATGGGTGTTCATATTTTAGGCCATTTCCTCCAATGCTTGGTGATGGGAAAACAGTTGATTTATGCAAGCTTTACTTGGTTGTGAGGGAAAAAGGTGGGTATCAAAGTGTTTGTACTAGTGGGGTTTGGGGTGTTGTAGCTAAAGAGTGTGGGTTTGATTCTACTTGTGGTTTGGCTTTGAAGTTGGTTTATGTTAAGTATTTAGATGTATTGGAAAGAACAATGATGGGACTTAAGCAAAATGATAATGAAAAGAGTGGTTTGGGTTTTAGTGCTGTTAGGATGGACCTAGAGCTGGATTTGAAGGATGTTTTGATGAAAATTTCTGATGAAAAAAAGAAAGATGCGGAACATCCAAATATGGAGTTTGATTCTGCAACTGATAGAAAGTTGAACAATGATATTGAGGTTCAGGATGTTGTTGGTTCTATTAGATATTCTGAGAATTTTGTTGGAAACCGAAGTTTGGACCACAATGTTTGTAATGTAAAGGGTGTTGGTGAAGAAACGAGTGTTGTTGATGCTGAAGACGATTCAAAGTTTATGAATCGAAACGAAGATGGCCAGCGTGATACAAATGACACTGGGTTAATGAAGTTAAGAGGGGATGAGGAAGATTGCGTTATTAGGAAGAGGAAGTATACCGATGAAAAGATGAGCATCGTTTGTGATGAAGAACAGTTGAAGTTTGAGAATGGAAATGGAGACGTTCAATGTGGTAGGGATGCCATTGGGTTGACGAAGCTTAGTGGGGATGAGGTAGATGACATTACGAGGCAGAGGAAGCGAGAGTCTTACCTGGACATGCTTAAGTGGGTTACTGAACTTGCAAAGGATCCATGTGATCCTGCAATTGGGCATCTGCCTGAAAAATCTAAGTGGAAGTCTTATGGGAATGAGGTGGTTTGGAAGAAGATTCTTTTGGTAAGAGATGAAATGCTTTTAGAGAGGAATGTGGATACAAGTACTCAATACTCCATATGGCAGGTACTTCATTTATTAAGTAATTTTTTTTGGTCTCAACTCTCCACAATTCTTACTGTGATTTACCAGATAAAGTATTTCATTTATGTAGTTCTGCTGGAATGTCAACTGTATTTTATAATGTTGACGGCATAACGTTGTAGTTGACAGGGGGCATGGCTGTTTGATCTTCATGCATTATATAACTTATCTTTATCCATATCTGTCGCATTTTGCTCAGTATTTCTTCTAGGTTATTTGAAGATGTTTCCAAATTATTCTGTCAGGGGGTATGCAAAAGTTCAAGAGCAAGGTTGAGTCTGCCTAAGGATTTCTAGATTTTTGTTGAAGTAGGAATATAGAAGGGTAGAGGGGGCAGTGAAACTTCCATGAGTCCTAGAATCATCTTGAGCTGGTGCTGCAAGGACTACTTTTGCTTGTTAAAAACAAATCTAAGTTTACATGTGTTATGCATGATTTTATCATGTATAAATTTAGAAGTTTAATAATGCCTTGGAGACAAAAGGTACTACATTACACAAAGTAAGGTTCGTATGAACTCCCTTTTTTATGAATGAATCCTTTACCTTTAGTTTCAGGGTCAAATTGGCCTTTTAACAATGCCGTTTTTAAGGGTGTGTTTGGTATGGAGGAAAACATTAAAAATGTTTTGCCAATCCAATTTTCCATGTTTGGCTGGTCAAAATGTTTTGGAAAACATTTTCTCTAGGAAAACAAGTTCCTTAAAAATGAGGAAATGACTTCCCTAATGGAAGTAGGGAAAACAAGTTCTAAGTGACATTTCAAGCTTATTGTCTCCTCCCCACCCACCTAACGCCCCAACCCCACTACTCCCAGACCCTACTCCCACCCTATTCAACCCATAGTGTTTTTTGAGATTGCATATAGATGCTTTTGGAATATAATATTTTTTTGCTTACTTACCAAACACTAGAAGATAAATAAGAAACCACTTGTTTTTCAAGGAAACTTTTTCCATGGAGAACATTTTCCTTCATACCAAACACACCCTTAATCTTAAATTTTCTACTTCACATGATATAGTGACAAAAATAGCAAAGTAAAACTTACTATTCAGCCTGTTCCAATACATTACATGTTTGATAAGAAGGGTTAAAGATGTGAATTGTTTGGTTTTCCTTCCTTCTTGAGAAACATGTCTAATATTTTCACTTTTGTGTCATGGAATAGTAGAATAGATGATAAAGTTTTATTAAGAAGAGAAAGGTGGGCTTGTAAACTTTGTGTTATTTAGAATGTACCAGGACTTCTCATGGAAGGACAACATTCTGGTACAACTCAAAGGAAAGTACGACAAATATTATAGTACAGGACTTCAATATAGAATTATAGATGATTTATAATTTCCAAACGCGCATGAATTTTTTCAAAGTTTGTTCATGTTCATCTATTAAAAGGCATTAGTATATTTTTAGGAGTAGGAAGTGCATATTTTCAAACTTGAATCTGAAAAGCTCAAGTTTAGTATGTATCCCAGTTGTCATGTTGAGATTGTGAGGAATTTGGAAAATATTAGAAATTGCTTTTATGTGATTATAACAGAGTTTATTTGCTCAAAATTATGTTCCATTCGGCTTTTCTTTTTCTAGGAGGTATTGGGAAGAGGGAGAGAGGAGCTTTTATGAGAAAGCTCAAGAAAATGCATGTATGATGTGAAACATGATAATTCATGATCTTTTGTTTTCTTCTCTACTGAAATTGACTCAGTTAGAATGATAAATGCTAGAAATATATCCATTTTCAATAGGAGTTTACATGTCATAAGTGTGTTTAGAAACTTTTCAATATGCTCAATGTTCTAATACGAGTCCTCGCTACTAAATGTATGGATGTTAGATCATTTTTCTTCTAGGTTAAGAACCAATGAAATACCTAGCATAAAATCTACACTTATGTCCCCATTAATATGGTTTCGCTACTGTTGACTGCTTTAAGTGTAAGATTAGCAGACATTTCTCGGAAGATTCTACAAACAGATTTGAGAAATTCGAAATACTAGGATGCTGAGTTGAAAAGTCCTCGTAATTGTGATGCTGCAAAGCGGCACTTACTAGTGAGGGAGTTGCGGTTACGAAAATGCTTCTTGTATGTGTGTGCCCGTCACATTCACTCTCAAATCAATTTACTTATTTTTTCTAATAAAAAAGAAGGAAAAAAAAAAAAGATGCTCTCACACTATTTTTCAGAAATCCATGGCTTCTGAAAATGTTAGACTAGGTATGAAACTACGGAGTCCATGCAGGCAATAATTTTGGTAATTTACCCGAAAGGAAAGCTTTGGTGCAAAGCTGGATGCATTGAAATCATAAACATAACAGCATCAAGTTTGGGTTGGTTACTGAATATGGACTTTTGTAGTTTAGGAATGGTATTAAATACTTTATAATGCGGCAAAGCCTCAAGTGTATTGTGATGTGCCTTGATTGAATGTGTTGATGGGATGTGTACTTTTTAAGATGTGATAAGTGGTAAGCTAAGAATGCTAATTCAATTGCAGCTTTAAGTTCGGCTTCGTAAAAAAGAAAGATTGATTTAGTTTGGTTGACTTTTCTTTTAATATGAATAGTAAAGCTTAAAATTGTTTTTTTTTTTTTTTGGGGCTGTGGGGGGGTGGGTGGGTTATATTCTTATTGCTCTGTCATACTTTTAGGTTGATGACAATGGCAGTAAATTTGGATGGCTGAAGTTGGTTTTCCAGATTGTTTAGTGTCATATTCCGGAATAACCAAGCCATATTTGATATTCAGAGGATTCGTGTTCTTAGTGACCATAAAAATAAGACATGTTGGATCCTTGCAGGCCTTCTCTGTCCCAGTTCAATTATTTGTCTTAAGTAGATGGTGCCGCGCTAATATTCTTCTTAAATGGCTAAGCCCTTTTTTATTCCCTTGATCTTTAATACTTCATTTGAATATCTGTCCTGCAAATGTTAATTATGTGTTCCAATTTTCCAGTTTGTGTAGCATGTTTTAAATTCATAATTGATGGACTTCCATAATATCCAATATGTAATACAGCCTATATATCTGGAGAGAGTTCCGTGCTTCCAATTGTGATCCCTTTTTATGCAGTGTGCCTCTTATGCTAGATAAGCTGCTAATTCAGTAACCAAGATAGCATTCGGTTTATTCGGCATTTTTTTTCAAGCTTAAAATGTGATTATTCACAGTAGTGCAGAGTTGAAAGCTCAGAGTGTGATCTCTTTTGAACCTTTTGACCATTTCTTTCTTACTCCAGCTTTCAAACTCATCTAGCCAATCATGAGAATACAAATATTTAGGCTCTGTTGAAGATCGTTAATTTGCTCATATTGTTCTTGGTTTAATTCAACTTTTCTTTGCATTGTAGCAAAAACAGAGAATGCATCCATCTATGTATGATGATAATAGTGGGTCTGAGCGGCTAAGGTGCAGCCAAAGGGTCCTATCTGCAAAAGAGTCTTTGAAAAATTCAGGTTCTCATATTGATGGGCCTACTGACTCTTCTGCAGAGTCAGGAGTTTGGTGGAACCGTCGGCGTAAGAAAATAGCATCAATTGGGTCAGAGTTTCAAGCGGATATTCCAGAATGGAAAAGTGACATCTATGAACCTGACTCTAAATGGTTGGGCACCCAAATCTGGCCACTGGATAAAAATGAACAGAGCAGAATGTTAATTGAAAGAGATCCTGTTGGGAAAGGAAGGGAAGATACATGTGGTTGTCAATATCCAGGTTCTTATGACTGCATCAGGTTTCACTTTTACGAGAAAACGAGGAAGCTTAAACTTGAGCTAGGATCCGCCTTTTATGACTGGAAATTTAACTACATGGGTGAAAAGGTTGCACTTTCTTGGACAACAAAAGACGAACAGAAATTCCACGATATAGTGAAGTCGAGCCCTTTGTCTGAGGATGAGAGTTTCAGTTACTGGCCTGAACTTTTTAAGTGCTTTCCTCACAAAAGTAGGGAATCTTTGGTAAGCTACTATTTTAATGTCTTCCTGCTAAGGCGGATAGGTCAGCAGAGTAGGATGAATGCAAGTGACATTGACAGCGATGATGACGAATCAGGGTATGGACCTAGATCTATTTGTTTTGGACGGGATCCTAAGCTCTCCATCTTGTGTTCCCCGAAGAAAGCACGTCTAGATCTGAAATAGTAACCAAAGGTAGATACCATCGATGATTTTTGTTCAGAAATGTAAATTCCAGGAGTCTTCTTTTTCTTTTTTACTTCAGCATATTTTGGGTCAGTAGGTATTGGGGTTTATGGGAGGTTTACGGATATCAATTTTTGGTCTGCGGTTCTCAATGTATACAGTTTACACTCCCTTTAGAGTTACCAGTGCTTGAAACAGAAAGAATCAAGACTTCTAAGAACACAAACTTGTACTGAGCAGCAAAGTCTTTGAGTTATATATGCATGCTGCTCTTATCTAAAAGTTACCATTGTTCTTTGTTTGATGATATTCTTTTCTGCTTGTTGTCTTGCTTTTGCTTCTTTGTGAACCTCTGAAAGTGTTGAGCTTTTGAATGGTCCTTTTGTTCAGGTTAACTGGTGAATTGATGAATTCAAACTGACAGGTTTTTGCTTCTTTCTGAACATTTTCTTGTTGCAAAGAATATGATAATAATAAAGATTGCCGATGATTGCTAGGTTATTAGAGGTGATTTGGTTAGATCATGCCAGCAAAGCTACTGTTAAAACATCCTTGAATTGGAACTTTTCTGGGCCATGCAAAGAGATGAACATACAACCTATCCAAATTGGACTTCTTTTTGTGCTGTAACTAACTCTAGGAAGGTCTAAAGAGATTCTTTACCCCTGATTTGTTATCCTTTATGTAGCAAAATATGTTGTAGATATTTCATCCACTTGCAAAGCCATGTGCTAAAAGGTGTAGATTTGTGTCAAATACAATTAATGGTTGCAGCTATTTGCCAAATTGATACAATCTCTTGCCCATTTTGCTTTCTGCACAACTGACATAGACAATACTTGAGTTTATAGTTGTGTATATTTCAGATAAATTGCTTTCCTGTTATTCTATTTCTCCTAATTCTGAGTTTTGCCTAAAGGAGCTGTGTTTAGGCTGTCAGTTGCACTTTTTTTGGGCGGGTAAATATTTGATTTCACATAACTATGACGGGTACTCTTCCTATTTCAAGTAGTTCTGTTTTCACTTTAAAATAGTCGCATGTGATTAACTTTTGGAGTTAAATTGGACATAGAATAATTCACTTTTGAAAACTAAACATAGTCCGCACCCTGCCAAACTTGAATAATAGCACAGCACATTGAAAAGGTGTTACTCGTCTTTTTAATTTTCACCTCTATCAATCAAAACAGTGTACAGCCCTCAATTATTTTTAGAGTGAGTGTGACCCGTGAATCGTGAAAAGAACTAAGGTGAAATCACAAGCATTAAACTACATTTACAGTTGCTTTCTACACTTCTCTACTTCCATTTTTTTTTTTCAAAGATAGATAATAGAGTAAAAAAAATTGACTTGAACCTCCTTTGGGGCTTCTAGGCGAATGATCCTTGCCTGTACAAGCAAGCATACGAGCTCCCTCAGACCTCATTTTCTAGTGGTGGCAGGCCATAGACAATAAGGATCATTAGTGGAATTAAAACCTTAACCCCAACTGTTTACTTACGTTGCGAGATCTTTATATTAAAATATATTTTTTTCACTTATTTACAAGCTTGTTCAATCGTAAAAAACTTAAAATGAAAAAAAAAAGTATTCGGAATGTGAAGTTGTAAACAATTGTAAAGTTATCTCCTAACTTTTTTTAAGGGTAAGATGACGAAGAAACTTGAGAGGAAAATATACTGAAGAATACTCTTTATTTCAAGCTAGGTAAACCAAACATCCTTCTTTTTCTTTAAAAAAAAAAAAAAAAAAAATTCCCTACTTTTATTTTCTTTTGGCCTCAATCAGTTGAAATGGTCTTTCTATTGATAGGAACACAGAAAAGGAAACATTTGTTCACTTAAAATAGGTGGCAAATGAAAGTTCTACTCTATAAGAAAAAAGAGACTATAGCTTAAATGCTTAAAATGCACTCAAACGTAATGGTTGCCACACACCTTTTCCTAATTTATGATCCCTACATGTCGACATTACAGAAAATAAAATAAAAAATAGTGACGGTTTACACTTACTTTCAAGGCATTGTCATTCATTGAACAAACTAATTTGCTTCTGTGGATTCTTTGTCAGACTAATCCTTTTTTAGTCCCTCCATAAAAGAAATGATAGCAATTTTTTCACACAAATTGTATCACATGTTTAAAGTTATAAATTTTAAAATATTTACGATATACAAATATAATGACATATTTATGATCACAAATTTTAGAAGTTTTTCTTTCTTATTTAAACTTTACATCCAGTTAGATTACTACTTTTTGGTAGGCCGTTTTCAATTATTTTCTCAGCTCTCAATTATTAGAAGAGTTAGCTTTTGAAACACTTATTTGTGTTAAGTTCCTTTCATTTCAAAGATATCAATTATGTATTTATTGACTAATTCTATAAAACTATTAACCTTGTTTTATTCTAGTACTTTTTAATTGGTTGGATTATATAATCCGCTATGGATAGTTGGATACTTTCAATCTGATTGTCATGACCAAATAAACTAAATTTATCTACTTTCTGAAGCAATATTATCATGATCTTGTCTCTTGTAAATTGTAACGGCTCAATTTTATTTTTAAAAAATAATTGTAACAAATAAAATAAAGTTTAGCTTTACAATTGTCATTAACCACACTACTATCGCACCACATCTCGATATATCTAACTTTGCTAATTGACCACTTGGCAGGATATCATCAATCTGATTTCTGAATTCCGTGCAAACATTTGACTGATTTTGTTATGACATAACATGGATTGGGACCTTAACTTGGATTCAACATGAAACATTGAGAATGAGCATTCAGATAATTTAACTTGAATTAAGTTGCATATTTAGACAGTTTAAATTAAGCCGTTTTTAACTATGTACTTTTATAATTGAGGTGTTTACCGGACATAATAATTTAAATCAATTTGAAATGTTTAAATGTATATTCTCAAAATTAGCGAGTTTATTTGTCAGTTGAGGTTAAATTAAGATATTGTGTTATTTCTTTGTAATTTGTATTTACATGAATTTTCTAAAACACTAAAATAATGGATAAAAATTTATTGGGAAAGTCTAATTACCAATATTTTTGCAAAGTGTAAGATTATGATAACCTGAATAATATGGGGGAAATGTGGATAGGATTGGAGATGGTAGGTGACAAAAGCAGATAGATGAAGAATCTTGAAAGTTGCAGAAATCTTAATTATGATTAAAAATGTAATAACAACATTAATATTTTATGAGACAAATCACATTATCATTATTATCTCTAATTCCTAATAACCCAAAAAATAAAAAAGTAAAAAAAATCCACTTCCTTCTTCCTCTCTCTCTTGTCTGAACCTTTTTATTACTACTTGTCCAAAGAACTCATTTTGCTCCCTCTCTCTCTCTCTCTCTCTTCTTTCCTCTTTCTCTCTCTAGAATCATACTAAGAAAAAAGCAACCATGTCTTCTCCAAGCAAACGTCGTGAAATGGATTTGATGAAACTGTGATTATCTGATCAGTTCTTGTTTAAAAATTCAATCTTTTTTTGTTGTTGTTAAGTTTGGAGTTTATATAGTTGTTTGATTCTTTTTTGTGGTTTTAATTATATGTTTTGTTTTGGTTTCTTGAATTAGGATGATGAGTGATTACAAGGTTGAGATGATTAATGATGGCATGCAAGAGTTTTATGTGCATTTCCATGGACCTACTGGAAGTAATCTTCTCTACCCTTTTCTCCTTTTTTTTTTTTTTTTTTGAATTTATATTAAAGTTTTAATCTTTTTGAGCTTTTTCCTTAAGAGGGTCTTTGTTGTTTTCTGATTATTGATTGAATTCATTTGAGTTAAATTTGTGGTTCTTTTGGTGGGGTTATGGTTTTTGATCAAAATTCTTTAAGGGTATGAGAAAAAAAAAGTGTAAATTAAGTTGGTTAGTTAATGTATACCTCAGAATCCAGATATTTATAATCTTTTGCTTCCGTGTGTCCTTTAATTGTGAAAGTGAATTAGGAAATGATTGTTAAAATTAGTTAATAGCTATTAAAAATTTCTTAGGTTTCTTGGATAAGTCTGGAATTCCTTTGGCTACTAATGTAGAATAGATAAATGAGTCATCTTTTTTGGCTCTCTAGTTAGTATTTTGCTTATATCTGCTGATTAGCTCTTCACCAATGAATTTTCAAGTTACTTCTTGCTTTAAGCAGAGTTAATATGAGAAATTTTTTCGGGGTGTTGCGTTTTCATCAGCTTTTGCTCATGCTTATGGTGATTTTTGCAGGTCCTTATCATGGTGGTGTGTGGAAAATAAGGGTGGAACTTCCTGATGCTTACCCATACAAATCTCCATCTATTGGTTTTATTAACAAAATCTACCACCCAAATGTTGATGAGATGTAAGTGCTGATACTCCTATAGTTATAGGAGATTTCGTCATTCTTGTTTTCTCTAACGAATGTCTAAAGTTTCATGAATAATCATTTTGCAGGTCTGGCTCAGTTTGTTTAGATGTTATCAATCAGACTTGGAGTCCCATGTTTGGTAATCAGAAATTACAGCACCTATAAATCATAATTAGATACTTGAAAATCCTTACTAACTTTTCTAGTAATATCATTATGAGTAACTTATCTAATTATTAAACAACCTTGCAGATCTGGTAAATGTGTTTGAAGTGTTTCTTCCACAACTTCTCTTGTATCCAAACCCGTCAGACCCATTGAATGGAGAGGCTGCTGCCCTTATGATGCGAGACCGGCCAGCATATGAACTACGAGTTAAAGGTATTGACTCATTCTAACGCCTTTATATTGCTCACTTAAATCAATTGCAGGTCCAAGGTATTTACCATTAGCATTCTGTTAAAGATAGTGTGTTCTATAATTAAATTGTATTTACCTTTTGATGTTTAGTGCAAGTTCTGATGAGGTGTTTTCATTTGTTAGAAACTTATATGTTTTAAGCTATTAAAAGTCACTTGATGTTCAAATTGAAGTTCGGGATAGTTGGCATTGCCTCAAAAAAAGGGTCAATGACACTAATTTAAATGGAAGGATGGTAATTTCAGAACCAGGAACCAATTCCTGGAGAAATACAAGTATATGGAAATTGTTGGCCCATAAAAGGGCAAGTCTCTAGTCAGATGTGTTGCTCGGATCCTTCAAAATCCTTGCCGCACCTGTGTTGATTCGACAAGATTTGGATGTGGGTGTGGGATTCATACCAGATTGGTCAACCTAACTTGGGTGGTCTAGTTACACCTATGACCAAGAAGTAGAGGTTGAGTGGTATTTGGTTTGATTTTCGGTTTATGTCATATCCATATCCACATAGAGTACTAGAACACTTTGCTATATACGACATAACTTATGTATAATTACCAAGAATTTTGATTATTCTAGCTTTAATTTACTTAAATTAAATGTCGAAATATTGTCGTAATATATATCTCTTGATTGTATCTTAACACCCGCACCCATAGTCATATCCGACCCTCGAATCCTAAGATTAAAAATACTAATTCTATACTTATATCAATTTATAATTGTGTAATCATTTTTTTTAAACTTAATTAACAGTAATGGACTTAGATCACCTTGTTAATTGTAAACTAAGTTCTTTTTAAACAATTAATCTTAGATAACATTGTTATAAATTATTCTTATATACTTATTGGTCATATCCCAACATTCGTATCTGTACTCCAATCGGTACCCGCACCCCTATCCAAGCAACATATTAATCAGGCAACATTGCACTAGTAAAAACCTTGTCTAGTTTTACCTTTAGTCAATGAATAAGTCCCTTCACTCTAGAATTAGTGTTCAACCTGGTTAATCCTGCTGCCTTCTCACACTAAGGTATATTCAGTGTGCTATTTGAGAGAATCAAAAGCATTGTGATGGACCGTTAACATAATTAAGTTGCAAACACTTAATAAAGTAACCCATCTCTCACTGCTTCATAAAATAATTTTTTTTTTTAAAAAAAAGTGATCAAAGAAGAAGAGGAAGAAGAAATCCATCTCTCAATTAATTTCAAGTGTTCGTGTTAGCTACTGGAGTCTCTCTAGCCACAATCTCATTTCACTCCCACCTAATATATCGTCTTTGGTGTCTACTAGTTGAAGCATCTCAAATACCATCTAGAAATGCACCAACTGTCGGCTTAAGAACTCGCTTCACCTTCTTTGTTGACCAAAAACCGTCTTATGTGTATAAGCAAAGGCTCTTCCAGTTGTGATCTCTCTCTATGATGATCAGCACTCCCAATTCTAGTCCTGCTTTAAAAACTTCGTTGTTCTCTAATCCTAATACCCTTATTAGCACTTCTTAAGTTGAAATACAAAAAATCAGTTAACGTTTTTGCTGAATTTTTATATGGTACCCTCAAGTTAAAAACTAAAATCAAAGAGAGAGGAACACTGATCGGCTCTGTGGAATTGTACTAATAGTTAAAAGTAGGGACAAAACAGACTGAATGTTATTGCCGCGAAATTCACGTTGAAATACTTAGAGAAGAAAGGAATTTTTTTTTGCTTAATCATCCATGTTTTCCAGGATGTGTACCTAATACTACCACCATGACATTTCTTGGGTTTACCTTTTTTAATACATACTCTTAAAGATTGTTGCACTTTGCCATGTCACCAAAGTTTATAGCCAGAATACTAACAGTAACCAGAAAAGGTCAGATGAGAAACACTTTCGAGACCGGAACACATGTATTGGTTGCATAAGTTGAACAAGACACTTCTAACTTGTTTTTATTTTTTTGGCCGAAGTTTTGCCTCAGCAAATGATAAGAATCTTGTGTTTTCTCTTTCTTCAACTTTTCCCTATGGGTTTATTGCCTATTTATTTTTCTAGGATGAAAATTGCTGAATTTTTAAGAGTATAGATGTCGAAGTAAAAAATTAGATAGTATGGATGTCAAAGAAAAATCTAGAATACTTGGACGATATGGTGCAAATCCCGCAGAAATCCACATGCGGCGATGGTGTCAGCTGAACCTTTTTACTCTTCCACCGGAGCTTATTCTAACTAAACTTCACAGCTCACCTGTGTGGTTTAGTTGGAATTAGGATACATGAAGTACCGACAGTTGTGAGATACTTGTATCTGTCACAAACTGCTAGATTTGCAATGATTTTGAATATTTCAGTGACGTGTCTTAGAAGTGTCTACTCTCAAATATCTTTTCATGGTTTAACTTTAGGATATGCATGTCTTCAGCGTGTTTCAATTGTAAAAGCAGCGCAAAAACAAGTGAGGTTGCTTAGCTGCAACTACACTCCATAATTCTGAGTCACCGAGGGAGTAAAGTAGGAAAGGGCGAGTGTTAACCCCCGTGCAGAGGGGGTTTGAGGAAGGATGGGGTTTACCATGTCTCTAAAAGAAGATGAAAGAAGTCCAAAATTTTGAAAACGATTTAGTAACTTAATTCTTCTGGGATGGTGAGGATTCATATAGACGACCGAACTTGTTTGGATTGAGGCATAGTAGTTGTAGTTGTTGTGATTCTTTTGGGAAGTGAGGAGTTGTGGATGCAGGATTGACTTTGATTTTGATAGTTGAAAAACAGATTCAAGTTCATTCAATGCAGAAAAGGACGATCACAACTCTGAAAGATGTGTGACACATTTCTAGAGTAAAAATTTGATGCGCATGTGCAGGCTTTGGTTGATAAGAATATGGGTGCACAAACATGTCTATACAGATGTGTTTTGTGTTTATTCTTTGTTTGCTGGGCTCGTTCACGGGCATGCTAAATATGGTGATAAATTCCTCTCCATATTTTCATCCACTCTTTGGGTGGCTGGTTCCAAGATAGCTTGAACCAAGTTGATACAATAACTATTCATTTATGCTTCTCTGAATTAGGTGATGCTGTGAACTTCAATTGTGGATAATATTTGCTATTGACAATTGATCATTCCTATTTTCCAAGTGTGTCGCTTATGGTACAAAGTAAAAACTGTCTTAGCCGAATACATATTTGCCATCCTCGTGATCCAATATGAGATAGCAAGTATACCCGACAAGGCATTGTGTTCTTTAATGATGCATGAGTGTGTAGAAATTTTCTACTTCTATAGACTCGTATCCACAAGTAAAAGTCGTGATTAATATGCTAGGAGGTTGAACCATTACATTAAATTGGTTACTTCTCTGCATTTTCCCAAGAGTTCAGCTCTTGGCATTTACGTGGGTTTTTGTGCTTTGTATATCCAGAGTATTGTCAGAAATATGCCAAGCCTGAAGATGTTGGAGCTGCCCCGGAGGAGAAGTCAAGTGATGAGGAGTTAAGTGAAGCTGAATATGATTCAGCTGATGATGCAGTTGCAGGCCCTGTTGATCCATGACCCCCCTGCTAGATTATCTTCATTGACTTTCTGTATCTGTAAATCATGTTCTTAGTCCTGTTTAAAATCAAGTTGAACTAAAACGTTCAAGACTATTCATTGGGGGAAAGATGCAAAACAAAACTCCCCTTGTTTATTAGTTTAGCTTCAATGTAAATAATTTCACCATTCAGTTTTCTGTGTTCTTGATATTGCTATTATTTATGTTGTTCCTCTTTGCAGAGCACAAGCTGAGGGTGCTCCTTTTGCAGAAAAAAAGCTGTTACCTGCATTTTGAGATATTATCCCATATTCAACGGTGATCTCCCACATTTCATATTTTGGTTCTGTGAGAAAAACAAAAAAGACAGGTAACTAGAAATGAAATGAGAGGAAAAACCTTTCTTGTTAAATACAAGGCGGACGAGATGTCTAGAGTTCAACTTGAAATATGAATATATATAATATATGTGAAAAATTTACTAAAGTTAATAAATATTATATATTCTGAACTTATAATTTTAAAAATCATATCAGTTTTATTACTTTGAACTTCACATTTAAATTCATCAAATTTAAATCTTGAATTCATCTCCGAGCCTCAGTTTCGAGGGGTAAAAGGAGGGTAGAGAAGAAAGGGGGGACGTGGAAAGCTTCTTCCGTTTTTCATTTTGGAGATTGACATTTGCTTCTTTTCATGTCGGGTTGTTAGAGACCAGAGTTATCTTGACAGATGTCGTAGGATTTACAAACCAAATAATTCTTGTGATTGTGATGGACTTCTTTTGTCTGAATTTGGTAATATTTATACTACCTAGACAAGTCTCAAGGACTGGCGTTCTAGTGTACTGATGTTTTATCTTGATTTTGGCTTAATGCATATCCGACCCCTTAAATTTGTCTCTTTTTTCATTTTGACACCTTAACTAAATGTTGTTCCTTTTGAACTCCTGAACTCGTCTTCAAGTGTGTCTATCAAACACAATCCGACTTATATAGTATTTCATCTTCAATGTAGCAGTTGTTGGGTTTTTTTGGTTTTCCCTTCCTAGGTGGAATTGATTAATAAAACTCAATCCAATTTGGACCAGGCCACTTTTTCACTATATATAGAATCAACTTGGGTCTTATTTTTATAACACAAGAGTGAATTCATAGCAGCCATATAGAGAGAAAAATTGGGAGAGAAGAGGTGATTTTCAGACCAGTGAAAATTAGCCACAGCAGTCCACTTAAAACCCGATCCATTGGATCGTGCTGAAATTTGAACTGGGGGTTCTCAACATCTGGTTCTTGGATTTCAACGGTGGAGATCGGATTTTGTGGTCTTTAGATCTAGTTTTCGAGTACGATTTGGCAGCTCGTTTTTGGGGGTGATTTCTCTCCTTTCTTCACTAAGTTTGGTGCTATCTTTTATGTATCGTTGCTCCGTGTTTGGTTTTGATGTTGTAGCCATTTGGAGAACATTATTGTAACTCTTGTCGATTATAGTGGAGCTTTTGTGGGTCGGAGGTCCCGTGGATGTTTCCTCTTCACCTTGAAGGGGTTTTACCACATAAATTTGGTGTCTCTTTTAGTGATTTACTTTTGCTTGCTTTGCTATTTTGTTGTTGGTATAGTTGTTGTCCGGATTTTCATTTGTGCTAGTATTTACTGTCTTCTCTTGGTTCAAATAGTGCGAGAAGTTTTGACTTGGGTATTTCCTCCGCTGTTACCTCATCGTGCAATTTGATTGTTACTTGTTTCTTCCCAACAACATGCTAATTATATAGTCTAATTTAATTATGCTATCTTTTAATTAAGATTAACAGCAATTGAGAGGGGAAAAAAGAGTAGCTATTAATTAAGTTGGCAGTGGAAGAACAGAATCAACACATCCATGACCTAAAGAATAGCTTACCACATGTCTAAAATATTACTCCACCTTCATTTTTCCAATTTAATTTGTGTTTCCAATAAAAATCAAATTTAAGGAGTTTGATAAACCTTTTGAGGACGAGTTGGGTTTCATGCAGAATAATACTTACTGAAAGTGTCAATATGAAAAAAAAAAAAAAAAAAAAGAAAGGCAAATGTAGGGCGGCGCATATGCATTAAGCCTTTGCCTTTGATCTTTTAGTTTTCCTATCATGATGCTGAGGTATGTGTGGTCTATTTTACATTTTTTACTTGGAAAGCACTAAAGTTGGCTTCAGTTTAACAATCTTCCAAATTTTGTTATTGGTATGTATTCTCAAACACTATGAAATAAAAAACCTGTGTTAAATACACCAATTCTTACAAGCCTTCCACAAGCTGTAAGCAATTTACTTCAACAAAGAAGAAGCCTTTCTCCTACCAAAGTCAACTTATTTAGAACATAGTAATTTTCTCTGCATATCTGTTCCTTATAGGTTTATTTTGCGTATAGTTTAGTCTTTGTATTTTGTGAAAATAAAATATGGCTCTATAAAATAATTAGAAACAAACTAACTTTTCTGTTTATTTTAATTTTTCCCTATGCTGAGTTTTACCAGATATTAGAGGAAAATCACTAGCACATTCAAAAGTGTGAAATTTGAAATTATGTCTGTTGACCCCGCCCCCCACCCCCACCCCAAAAAAAGAGAGTAAATTATGCCTGAGCAACAAGTTGCCTATACATAAGGTGAGTATTAAACAACCAAACATGCTATTTGCACCTATTTGCTCAGGAGTTTAAAAAAGAAGAAAAGACTTTTGAACCTGTGGTGTAAAATGAGGCACATATATTTTATGTGGCTTAAATCATTGCATAAATGTAAATTATTTTCAAATATGGAAATGAGTCATTCTTTTTGGCACAGAATAAAAAAGAAAATAGGTTTTTAAAAAGCCTTTCACAAGCTGTAAGCAATTTACTTCAACAAAGAACGAAGCCTTTCTCCTTATATAGTCTTTGTATTATGTGGAAAAAAACAAAAGTAAGGCTCTATGACATCATCAGAGAGACTAACTTTTCTGTTTATATTTTATTTTCTCCTCAGAAGCTGAGTTATAACCAATAGAGGAATTGAGGAAATCAATAGAATATCCAAAAGTGTAGAAACATAGGCATTTTTTCGGTAGCTTATAGAACTACCTCTAGGATAAAATAATATATTTTTGTAAAAAGAAGTCTACAATGCAATTTGTAGTTAGAAGCCATGTTGCAATATGAAGCCTGAAACCACAGCAAATATTGTACTATCTTTTAATTCTCATACCCTAAACCCGTCATTCATTTGAGGACATCTGAGTATCAAACAATAAAACTGTACTAAATAATGCTCCTAGTACTAAATAGCACCATGATAGGCTCACTTGTGTCTCACACCCATGTTCATCTTTTACAGAATCCAGTGCATCTTTCATCCTATATAACCAGCACCATGATAGGCTCACTTGTGTCTCACACCCATGTTCATCTTTTACAGAATCCAGTGCATCTTTCATCCTATATAACCTTGGGCTCACAGGCGTTTGAAACGCTGCATAACGACATCATTGGGGGTTTGCATAGTCAAGCTCATCAGTTGGGGGTTTGCATAGTAAAGCTTCAAGCGAGTCGCTGTTGTATACTTCAAGACAAGATATGGGATCAAATTCAGGCAAAAACTTAAAAGGGAACTTGCCGATAACAAACCTCTGAAACTTTCCAGTGGAGTGATCATAAGAAAAAATAGGGGTGAAATTAGAATCATCATCATTAGCTTTAGGATTAGCCAGCAGTATCTCACCTGTTGAAAGCTTGCCAAAACTGCACCAGCTCTATCTATTACAGCTAACCAGTTCGTCTGGTAAGGTGATGGAATGTTCAATCCACCTATTGAATTGTCCGTCTTCAAGTTCCCATAGTTCCAACTTTCTTTGTTTCCATGGCTCAGTAGTGGCTGACGAATATTCCAGACATCCCAAGGCCAAACTTCCCTTGGAACTTTATCAATTTGATTGGTTGAAAAGTTGATAGACATGTACATGTATCTGGTAGGATGATCCAACAAAACCTATACTCATTTAGATACAATGCAGTTATAAAAACTTTCTCCTCTATATAGACAAGCCAATACAGGATTCCATCAATACAAATACTTAGTGGATCATCTGTCTGAACTCCAACATCCCTGACCACTGCTTCCCACGAGTTATTAGTCATGTCCACTCCTATGGTGAGAATCTTTGCAACAAGATGATGTAGCTCGGTACCAATGTAATTAAGTATGAGCAGCTTGTACGAGCCACTGAAGGGATCATATCCAAAATGGAAACGAGCGAGTGGGGTACCGAAGCAAATCCGAGGGAGTGGGAGCTGAGTTGTTTCACCAGTGTACAAGTTGCAGAGAGAAAGGCCACGAGATTGGAGCCAATAGCAAAATAGGCCATTAATAGCTTGTGTGAAGATAATTGGTTTATCGTCTCCACGTTCATAACCAATTCGCTCAATGAAAGGAGGTTGACCTTTGCCTTCAGTCCTATCCTCAAGACAGAGTCTTGCTTGCAACAAACACAACCTCAAAGATGCAAAATACTCAGTGGGATTTCAATGCCCAAGTTGCGATCATGATGCAGTTTCAGGAATTCAGGGCCACAGATGGTTGAGCACCAGGTCTGGGAGACACACTTGCATCAGAAAAGAAACTTCAATGGCAACTGTAACAGAACTTCAAGTACCATGGCTTCAGGTAATGCCTCCAGCGACAATTGAGCTCCAATAGGTGCCATCTTCTTTGCCATACCTTTCTCGCACTATTTCTGGATTTCTCCTACAAGTGGATGCAAAAACCAAACAAAAAAAACCGCTTATCTCAATCCATAAATAAATGCTTTTTTTCCCTCCATAGATTGCGAAAATTTGAGAATAACCTTAAAAAGGATAGGACAATTTCAAAAACAAAAAACAAAAAAACTAGTACAACATCATCTCATTACCATTTACAACGAAAAAAGGTGAGAGAATTAAAACCAGTGTTTTACAAGCTAAAAAGAGAATAGCCTCTTGGGGCTTTCAACTGGTAGTAAAACACACAACTTACGGAAACAGAAAATACACCATACAAATCGGAAAGTACTATAACACCAAAATTACAATTAACTTCACTAGGGCCCTTGATAATATCATAGGGTACAAAGAGGATGGAAGAGGAAACATTATGCTCACTTCATATAATTATAAAACTCCACTCTTACATAACAACATTACAAAGGGTGTTTATATTGGTGCTAAAGGATAATTCTAAATTCATACTAGTAAATGCTTTCACACTCTCCCTATGAACTTGACTTTCATTAAAACAAAAAAATGTACCTAGACAATACAAAAGACAAAGGAACTAAGATAACATAAAAGCCATGCGCCTAGGTATTCTAAAAGTCATAGCTAACACCAACATGCATCTAGTAATTTTAGAACAATCAAAATTATATCTCTAACAAGTTCAGCATCCAATATACAACAATGACAAGCTAATACTAAGAACTCACATTAAATAGTATTAAGATATGCTGTTTACAGGACCATGGGAAAATTTCGACCAAACAACAGTAGAAAAGAATTAACTTGCAAAATTAGATTTCATTTTTAATTGCTTTAGGAATTTACTAACATTCTTTACTTGCAAACATCATGTAATCCTTACAATCACTTTCTATACAAATAACTAGAGAATAAACACGAAATGGACAACATACAAGAAAGGTAGGAAATCCCTAGCCCTCAGATAGCAAAAAGGATGTACTTTTAACTCCCCTTTTTTCCTCAACTTGTAAAATAGTATTCAAAGTAAGTGATCCCTTCTCATTTGGATCGCTTTTACTATTCACTGTTCGAAGTGAATGCTTCTTTTGAAGTTGCTTTGCTTTTATCCAACAGAAGCATTGACCCCTAGCTATCCAAACACTGTTCAAAATCTTTCTTCATTTTTGAATTTTTACTCTAGAATTTTAGTGATATGATCACTTTGACACCTTAAGGAACGTTTTAAGAATAAAAACAAGAGACTCACAAATGCACCAAAGTGACTGACTGAAGCCTAAGGACTAAACATGAGATTCAAAAGGCAAAAAACAAAAAAACAAAAAACAAAAAAAAGTAGGAAAACCTTCTAGAAATCTCAATGCAATAAAAGCAAATTTTCATAGTTAGCAAACAAGCAGTGGAAGTTCATCAAGAATTTGAACAACATATGTCCATTAAGTGGTCTGATTTTAAATTCTTGGTACATAACATAGTAATATTAATACCAATATATATATATATATATATAGACACAAAATAGTAAAAGTTGTAAACCATAAACACTTCCACAAATGTACATTCTACTTGAGATATATTCTTTCTGTAAACCCCTGAGAACCATTTTTCATTTAAATCCTTTATTTCCTAAAACCCAAAAGATAGAAACAACAAGAAAATTAAATATTTGAGAGAAAAAAAAGGAAGAAATACCTCATCAGGACACAGAAGAGAGAAGCAGGAAAACTCTTTTTCTTTTTAAATTTCGTGGGTAAATAAACAAAGATAACTTAGAGAGGGAAAAATAGAAAACAGAAAGAAAAAAAGAAAAAAGGTGACATGCGAGACCTGCCTTTATTAATTTGTTTTTTAGTGAAATCCTTCTTATTTTTCTCTTTTCGTTTTTGTTTCTTCTTAAAAGTTCTGTTTATCATTTTAACATATACGAGAATTAATTGAAGAAGTTGTAAAGAGGATGGATGGTAAGATTAAACACACGATTCAGTGATAATATACTTTTATTACACAAAAGAATATAATTAAAACACAAGTGATAGATGGCATTGTCTTGCTAGATTGAATTGTGTCTTTGTTACCTAAAACCTTGAAATGGAAGATTTTGCCAAATATTTGAGATCATAAGTCATAACGGACGTACAAGCCAATACTTCATATAGGAATCTGTTTTTTTTTTTTTTCCGTTGTCTTCAAGAATTTATGACCAATATTACAGGAAAAATCATAAAGTAACCAATAAGTAAATGTTGCCACTGAACAAGGCACTATGCTCTATTCTTTCTGAGAGTTTTGAGTAATATTTGGCCTTGCCTTCTTAGTTCTTACAGCCTACTTGATAATTCAGCTTTGTAAATGAAACAGCAAACACTTCACAAGATTTTCCCACGTCCTAGGTCATGTCATTCCCACAACTCAGAGCTTTTCATACTCTACAACTCAAAACTATTCCTGAAAAATAGAAAAAGAAAAAAAAGGAGAGAGAGAGTACAATAATTCAGACAGGCGCCAATGGTAGACATTAAGAAGCCTATCTTCAAAAGCATATGCTTTATCATACAAGTGAGGCTAGGGGTGGGGAATGGGGAAGTACACTGGGTCAGGAGGTATGAAAAATCCGAAGGGCCGGTTATTCACAGCACCTCAATACAGTATCATCATAACTTGCATTACATTGTACACCTTTTTTAACAAACGATAATCATAAATGACTTTGCCGCCTTCTTGCAGAATCTGATCTCAATCTCTTCACAGGGTTTGCCCACCCAACTGAGCCGCTGCTACCACCACTGCCATTCAACTGTTGGGGAGTCTGCTGGTTTAACCTCCCCTCCTTCGGAGTTGGGATCGAGCCTGGACTTCTGATACTGCGGCTCACACCAGGTGGCGAGACAGGACCACCAGAACTACTCCCCCCAGGCTTCAAACCCAACTTCTCTCTATCTTTTCTTTTCTTTTTACAAATAACAAGCTCCCCTGGATGAGTCAATGGGCGCGAATCATCATGCTCCCGGCTGCTGCTACCACCAAATCTTTTTTCTCTTTGAGCCATATGACTACTCTTAGCAGCCTTGGTTTCTTCACCGGCGTGAAGTGCTCCACGTGTCTTTGGCTTCTGCAGCGGGCTAGAGTCAGGTTCCATTTCATTTATCAGTTTGTGTCTCTTGCTTTGACCTACAGGCATCTGCCTTGAAGATGCACCAGGTGTAGTAGATGCTGTGGGTCCAGCAAAGGAGATGGAATTCCTTGCTTCTCGAAAATCAGTCTCTGGAAATTCTATCTTCAAGATGTCAAAGAAAAGATCATGTACTTTTCTTGCTTCAGATCTCACCTGTGATCATAATAGAGTAGCAAAATTTCATAAATTACAGTAAAAGAACATGGGGGAAGCTGGGTATGAGAATGATGTGATTATCCCATAGACCAATCAATGCTGGTCGTCACTGGTTGACTCCAATTTGTTGATACATAATTCTTATTCACTGAATTACGTAAACATTAGGAAAACAGGCGTAGAAGTAAATTTTCTTAGACTGGCAGTTGTATGTTTTTTCTGCCAAGGTAGTGTCGGCCAAAGATGAGGATGTAGCAATAAAATGAATCAGTCCAGATCTTAAGTGTCATTGCATACCTCATGTGAGAAACCAAAGTACTGCACCGCCCGTTTTAACATGAGCTGCACATCAGAGACAAATTCGAGCACTCCACTGTACTCAGACTCATCAACGTGCAGATCAATTGTGTGTAGGCCAAACGGACTATCCTCTGACCCACCCATGCAACCAGAACTGTCAATTCTTTTCCACAGACCATGTAGCAATGGAATTATTTGATGACCTCCCTTCTCTATTTTCTTTTGGAGCTTGATAATGACAGTCTTGCACTGCAAATAGCCAAACAGAAGGAAAAAGCATGCACAAGATCAGGAATATATCCACAGTACAAGAGAGGGAAAGATTGACACACACAGCCATGAGTATTGTATCTTTTTTATGCAAGCAGATACAAAATGAGCGTAGTTGTATTAACACTACTCTAAACCAGCATTGTGTTCAAGTATGTTAAGGTATCCAACCATAATTTCTGAGGGAAAAATTTCTAGTCCTAGCCTAATCAAGCAATAGCCAAAGCTATAGCCTTGTGAAATATTCAAATAATAGGAAAACTGATCATAGATTGCAGGTATAAGCTTTTAAGTAGAAAGGTATATAATACAAGACAACCTTTAGATCAATCAATCAACTAGACCTGTATCCCAATCTAATCGCAGTCTGCTATATGAATCTTCTACACAAAACCGATTTTCCAAACTCCAGTAGAGATGCAGTATCCAGAAATTAATTCGATAAAAAGCAGTTTAAACTTAATTAACAGTGGAATTACTACTTTCTACGTGTTTTTACTTTTTACCTTTCTTTGAATGACCTCAGACATCTTAGTCCCTCCACTATATGTCCCGCTGGCATTCATGAGCTTATTATCCCAACTTTCCCTTGTGGGTTCAAAAGCATCATCGGGGGACAAGCGACTAACTTTTCCAGGTTTTCCTGAACCATGCATCTTCACTGAATTAGAAGATGATTTCCTCGAAGGTATGCTTCGCTTACTCTTAAAGGATGCATCACTTTGACTATTCTTTGGAACACTAGGCTCTGCATGCGCTTTGTGTCCACGGTCATTTCTCATTTGAAGATCATGTCTACGATCCCCTTGAAATGGCATCTGAGAAGAATCTCCACGCTGCACAGCTGGCTTCTCAATGAGCGTCTCTTCTGGCCTTTCTGCAGCATGCCTTGGTCGAACCCTCAAACTCCGCTTCCTTTTTATTTTGGGCTGCAACACCTGTTCTTCTTCACCTTCATCACGATCTTGGATCCAACTACCAGACTGCTGAAGATCCACATGTGAATCTCCAGATACTGCAATTTCTCCTTCCTCTAATTCATCTGCCTGAAATTTAAAGATGGAAATATGGAATTCATTAAGTGTTATCAGTAATGGATGCACACCTTCAAAGAAGAAAAAAAGGGAACGAATTTTCCCACCATCCTTTTGGCCCGAGAACTGGGCCTGGCATCTAATGCTGACAGAGATCCAAACTTCTTGTGAGATGACACAGACGATGATACTACTTGTGTCGGCATTTGGTTGTCTGATGATGATCCTGATGAACCCACTTGTTCAGGTACACGAGTCTTTATAGCACCTTGTGGACCTTGGTGGTATTCAAATCTATCAGCAAAACTTGGACCATCTTCTTCTGACTGGTCTTTGTTCGCTGGTGTAACACCAACCGCACCACTAATATCATCATCTTCAAATTCCCCAGTATCACCTTCTTCCTGGGCTGAATACCCGTTCCTCTCCACAGAACTTGCTTCAGAGAACTCTCCAATGTCGTCATCCAATTCTGTGTATATAGGAACATTTTTTTTGGGCCGCCCTCTTTTCTTCTCAGGTTCAGGAGCTAATCCGCTGGAGTCCACGCCACCACCACTACTAAATAAGACATTCTTTGAGGGCTTTTTTGCTAAAGTGGCAATGGCCGTATTGACTTCCTTACTGGTAGCACGAAGCCACTTCGGAACCTGATCATATCTTGTCATCTCCTCTTCCCAATCAAATTCTTCATCCATTTGATCAAATTGTTCTACCTCCTCTTCACTCCTAGCAATCATGCGATTTACCTCCTGGAGAGAGGGAACATCATGAAGTGTCTCCTGATACCTCTCCTCGTCATGTAATAATGTCTCCAAAGTTAAACGTCGCTCTTCATGTGTAGTCCTTTGGTCAAAACGCCCAGCATTTATAACTTCATCAGCCATGTCAATCTTATACTGTTGAATATTATTCCGAATGAGACTCTCAATAGATCCCACATAGCGGTCCTTTCCTGCGAGGTCATCATCAGAATCAACTACGCCTCCACCACGGTATTCATCCTCTTTCTGATGACATGCAATTTTGTCTACAACTGCCTCCATGTATATGACTTTCACTTCTCTTTTCTGCCCTATACGATGGGCTCTAGCAACTGCCTGTTCCTCATTTTTGGGGTTTGGATCAGGATCGTAGATGATGACAGTGTCAGCAGTCTGCAGATTTAATCCACGCCCAGCAGCACGAATGCTTAACAAGAAGATAAAGCAATCAGTACCTGGACTATTAAAATCCACAATAGCTGATTCACGGTCCTCTAAGCTCGTCGTCCCGTCAATTCTTCTATAGACAAGTCGTCGCCACTGCAAATACTCCTCCAAGATATCAAGCAGCTTTGTCATGGTACTAAAAAGCAGCACCCTGTGCCCTGTTCTTTGAAGTTTAATTAATATCCGATCAAGAACCCACAATTTCCCACATGATTTAACAATGAAGTCCTTTGTAACATTGAGATATGGATAGTTAAGCAAAGGATGGTTGCAAGCTTTTCGAAGCTCCATACATCTATTATTTAAAACTTTATATGTTTTCGGCGTGTAATTTGGATTTTTTTCAGCCCTTCGGTTCTCATCTTCAGGGTCAACTCTAAGTGTACCAGTAGACTTGATCCAATCATAAACAGCGCTCTGAAAACCTGACATTCGGCATCTTAAGACAACGGAGACCTGCAGCAGTTGAAGTAGTCATTAGAGAGGAGGTCCTACATCACAGTTTGGCAACCAAAGACAACCATGAAAGTTTACCTTGGGTGGAAGTGAACCTTCAACATCTTCAACACGACGCCTGAGCATGAAAGGCTCAAGAATTTGGTGAAGCCGATGGATAACAATGACCTTCTTCTCAGTCTCAAGCCAGTCATCTTCAGCATTGTGTGTCGGACCTTCTTTCTGAAAGGGCTTAGAGAACCAATCATGAAATGCTCTGCGATTATCAAATACTTCTGGAAGTAGTAGATTTAGAAGTGACCATAATTCCTTGAGATCATTCTGCATCAAACACATTGAAACAAATTCACTTATGTTAACTTCATAGGATATGTAAGAAAGAGTTCAAAGGAAAATAAGCACCCACACTTTACAAGTTTCAAAAAAAAAATTAAAAAATAAAATAAAAAAAAAAAGGCACCCACTTGCAACCAGTGAACCATGTTTAAGAGCATATGGCAAAAAAAACTCCAGCCAAAGACAAAAACTGCGAAGATCCACTTCTTATGTCTATGTAACTCTGCGTAAGCACTACTAAAACAGGGCACTTAAACACTCATGCAGGGTCTTTCCTTTAGCTGTACTAAAGTCTCACTGATGAATTGTGATTGTATGCAAATAATATATTGCTGGACCACAATTTTCCTTCCAAAGAGGTTCAGAAAGCTATCAAGACTGGAAATCCAGTTACAACGAATTAAAGTCCAATGGATCGGCAGGCAACTGAATTCAAAAGATATAACATTCAATATGTGCAAGTTTAAAGACAATTGAGCAATTGCTCTCTCGCTTGAACAGTTTGTTTGTAGCATCTAAAGGTAGGGCATAGGCAATAAACTTATGGCAATAATGCAGACCCAAACATAAGTAGAAGAACATAGATCTGAACATCAGCAATGATAGACGCAATGCACCTGCAATGGTGTCCCTGTGAGAAGCAAGCGCCTTTGGCATCGATATCTGTCAAGATCACGAGCAAGAACTGATTCCCTGTCCTTCATACGTTGTGCTTCATCAATTATTATATACTTCCAATCAACTTTTGAAAGTTTAGCACGATCGTACATGATGAACTCGTACGTAGTGACAAGAACATTAAATTTCATCGCACAAACTTCCTACAAGATGTGGAAAGCATATGGAACCTTCAATACCAAGTTCAACCACTTGAGCCGGTTAAATTTCATCAGCATGAACGTATCTTACCTGTGAAAATAACTTCGACCTTTGATCCTTCGAACCAACATAGAAAATGCAGGACGCAGATGGAAGCCAATTGAGAAACTCACTCTGGAAATATAGAATGAGTAAGTACAAAGCGAAACCAGAAAGACACACACTAACAACGGCAATTGATTACGAACCTTCCAATTAACTAGAACTGCATTTGGCACAATTATAAGATGCGGTCCATAGTTTTGTTTGAATTCCATCAAGTGAGCAATTAATGCCATAACCTGTTGAGACACAGAAAAAGAAGCATATCACTAAAGCACAAGTTACAAATCATCTGGTAAAAAATGTAGTACCCTGAAGTTGGCGTAATAATATGTATTCCCTCTGTTTCAAATTTAGCATCCTGTTCAATAATGTTCAACATCTTTCACGCTTTTGACCCGCTTATAGTTATAACGATCCAATTCACAGAGTAAAGCAGGACACCAAATTGGACGAACGGGTAAAGATATTCACCTGCACAGTCTTCCCCAGACCCATCTCATCAGCCAATATACCATTTAGCTTATTATTATACAAAGAAAGCATCCACTGCAACCCAACCTGTAACATTTGAATACAAATTTTTTATCTCACATAAAAGCACAAAATGAGATACTGAAACTGAGAAAATGAGAGAGATTGAAGTCAATCATTTATGCATGTATTGAAGTTAGCAACTTACAAGCTGATAGTCTCGCAAAGTTCCAGCTCTTAACATGGAAGGCTGCCTTAAAACCCTTTCATTAACAGCATGGGCAAGATGGTAATACCTGGAGATAGTACAAAGAGTACAGAGTTGAGATAAGTTAAGATGGGTGATAACTGTCCTAGATGTAAACAACCACAATGTCAATGAAAATATGAACGATGACCACAAAACTAATTTTCTTCCACATAAGTTAGGACTCCCCAACTACTATCCAAGATCAAACTGAACTCATGCAACAAATCATTGACCGCGGAGCGGAACTGGTCACATCCAGATATGTCCCCAAATGCCAAAATCTTAAAGAGAGATCCAAATTAAACGTGTATAAGGAAAGAAATGAGTACTTGTTAACTGATGAACTATCTCTGGGTGCATTCATTTCAGAAAAACGATTCCTTATCATGACTTCCTCCCGAGCACAGGCTGCTACAGATCTTACTTCTTCTTCAGAGAGGCCCTGTTGTCACGGACAAGTACATGAATATGCAAATAAAATACATTCACCAACTAGAGAAGGAACGTCTATCAAACAAATCCGGTACAACAGGAGGTCCATTTGTTCAAATTAAGAGTGTGTATTTGAATGACAAGGATTTTTGTCTCTCATATATATATATATATATATATATATATATATATATATATATATATATATATATATGCCACAAGTGGAAAAGACATGCAGTCGCTTCTGCATTGCCCTATGATTACCCGTAAAATTGCACCAACGACCTTTTCCCTAAATATAGCTATTCAAAACTCATGCACAGCAACTTAAGATAGGCGATTGCACAAAGCAGGGGCAACAGAAGTACCTGTGCACGTGCAGCAGCTGCAGCAGCATATGCAGCCTCCTCAACCTCCTGTTGATTTTTCGCCGCTGTAATTTTACCTCCCAATTTATTAAGATAATCTTCTGTCTGACTCAAAAATGACGAGAGAACATTATATCTCTCTGCAGCATCACCAGGAACGTTGGTCTGCTGCTCTAGTAACATCTCCCTGTATCTCTCAACATCATTATTCTTCAACGCCTCCATTCTTTCATTCCGATTATCATCCTTTTTCTTTGAGAACTCCCTCAACATTCTCTCATGGTACTTAGCTACTCCCCTGTTGCGTGCTGTTCGAGCATCGCGTATTGCCCAATGAGCCTCAAGAAGCTTCTTACGCCATTGAAAAATAGATTTTAATTGTTTTTCTCTGATAGCTCTCTGGGAGGCCTGCAGTTGCCTAGCAAGGTCCTGACGCTGACGCTCACATAGCCTTACAAATTTTCGGTAATGCCTATCAGGCATTGCCATTATTTCCTGCTGCTGTTGGTCAATCTCATCCCTCACGCGTGCCTGTATATCAGCAAGTCGGAGTTTCTTTTCTTCAATTTGCAATCTTAGAACAAGATCTGGTCTAATCCTTTTCCTCTCTAAATTAATAGCCAGTATATCACCAATCTTCTTTATACCTTCCTCCCTTTTTCTCTTGTGAATTTCTGAGCCTTCCTCCATTAGAAGATCCTTGATTTCATAACCCAATGTTAAATTATTATTGTTGTTCATCATCATGGATGGTCCAAAAGCATCATGCTTACGAGTGAAGAAAGGAAAATCGAATAATGGTCCATGATACTTCCGAGCTGGACCTGTATCTTTTGGTTGAGGAGCACTAGACTGCACAGGTTTTTTTGCCTGAGTTGTTTCAGAACCAGTAACTTGTGATGCAACAGCTTTACCCCTATCTGGCGCAATATCACCTCTGCTAGGAGTATTCTGAATAGCACGGTCCGCATCCTGGTCAGATTTACTAGCATGTCCTGTGATTGGCTGCTCCTCTTTTCCAGGAAGAACCACTGATGCAGTCGCCTTTGTCTCAGTTGTGCTACCTGGCACAGGTGCGGTTGAGGCAGCTGTACACTCTTCTCCCATGACCTCCTCCTTTGAACCATTCAGTCCATCAGATGGTACAACAAGCTGAGGACTCTTCTCACTTGGTTCCGGGCGTCTTATGTTATCTTCTGAACCTTTTCCTGATGATTTCTCCTGATTTACTGTAACACTAGGAGGAAATGTTTGCTGCATCTGCACGTCCAAAGGTGGCGGAATAATAGCTTGGAGTAATTCACGTGGTAATGTCCCATCTCCTTTCTACAAGCAAGACAAAGAAGATCAAGATATATTGATAATAACAGATTTAAGTATTTTGAACAAAGGAAAGCATAGTATGTAAATCTGAGGGGTACATTACGAACAAACCTTTAGACGTCTAAAAGCAAGTATTTGGGCTTTAAGAACATGCAGTTGCTGCTTACTGAACCCCAGATGCTTTTGTTGCAGCTGACGGCCATTTCCACCTTGAGACATAAGGGAATTCCCCAAGTTCCCATCTGGAGAAGAAGCTGCAGAATGTGGTGAAGGTCGACTCAACTGCCTGGCATAGTGTGTCTGCAACGTTTCTTGGGCAGTTGAGGCCGGCTTAGGCGGCAAGGTGTTATCCACACCCTGGTTCGGGTTTACAGATGACTGTGGGTAATGCATCGGAGGTAATCCACTGCTAGTCGTAATTTGTTGTCTATGAGGCAAATTGTTCTCTCTGCCATGAGCAGAAAACTGCTGCTGAGGAATATTATTTGGGTTATTAATTGAAGCTGCACTATGAGACGCACTGAGAGGACCAGTTATAACAGCCTGCCTAGTTTTAGCAGAACTTGACCCCGACAAATCACTTGAAGAATGAGCACGGGGCGAACCGTCATTAGCAAATTGAGGTGATGAAACTTGCTGCTTTGGCATATGACCTGATGAAGATTGCACAGGCACATTGCTATCAGACGCTTTCTGCTGGGCCATCAGTCTGGACTGCATGAGCGGAATTAGTTGTGCCATAATGTTAGCATTTGCAGGTAGTGACAGATCAACACTACGTTCAAGTGCCAGAGCCTGCATTGCTTGCATCTGTGCAGCCATAGCAAGAGAGTTACTAGCCATGTTCCCCATGCTTTGCTGAGATGATGGCGCCTGCATGGGCTTCGTCGCTACCGTTTGGCCATGCAATGTTGGCTGGGAAGGAGGCTTTGGATCTGGTCTCTGATCGGTCATCAACTGCTGGCCCTGGTCCGATTGTTTCTCACCACGAGAGAAATGTTGCTGGCCCTGGTCTGATTGTTTCTCACCACGAGAGAAATGTTGCTCTGAGGATATCTTTGATGATGATGCTTGAGCCTGGTTCGATGCCTGCATTGCAACAAGTTCCTGCATTTTCATATTAGCAATTCTAGGATCTTGGTCCTTCGCAGAAGGGCCAAACATTCCCATTTTCATTTGCTGCTGATGTTGCATCCCAAGAGCAGACTTCTGTTGTTGCGCTGCCTGGTAAGCATACTGCAGGTATGCCTGTTGGACAGGATTCAACATCTGTTGCTCAAAGCCCTGGCTCCTGTTCTGGCCATCCTCTCGAATGGTGGGAGAGCCATGTTGTTGGCCCAAATCAATATACCTCCTCGGTTGCTGAGGCAGCTGCATGGATCCAGAAGGTCCAACAAAATTACCCCCACCTAAAATTCCATGGGCATTGCCAGACTGGAAGGCCAGAATAGCTTCATTTCCTTCAGGCCTTCTAAGGAACTGTTGTTGTAATGACTGCAAAATAAATATCCAATAAGTGATACAGTCAGACTTATTTATAAAAGAAGGTTGAGTGACTCAAATAGGACCTAGATTCTTGTGATCTTATTCTTATTGAAGACAACAAGCCATTAAGATTTTTTTGAGTAAGGTAACATAATAAGCCACTAAGATTAAACCCACATCTGTTTGAAAATAGCATGCTGATTCAAGATAGCAGGTCTTGAAAATTTATTTGAAAACAAACCAGGTAAAATATTATTTCTGAAAAAAACAAAGGAACAACCATCTCTCCAGATATCAGAAGTAGGAAGCAAACAAAGCAACAAAAGAACATGGGAAAATATTATAGCTAGAAAGCATACAAGAAACTCGAGAGAAACTGGTATAACTGACAAAGTTGATCAATGCTGAAGTTTAAATACTTCCAGTCAAACGCACGAAGAATTTCTAGGGCATTTGCAGCATCCTATGCACATAATGGACAAAAATCTTTTAGAGGGTGTTTGGATTGGCTTATTTTAAGTGCTTATTGGCTTTTAAGCTCTTTTCTAGTGCTTGTGGTGTTTGGCAAAGACAAAAACTGCTTAAAAGCACTTACTTTTAGGCAAGAAAAGTACAAAAATAAGCCAAAAGCCAAAAGTTGGGTATTCCCAACTTATGGCTTTTAGCTTATAAGCTATTTTTAAAAAGCCAATCCAAACACCCTCTTAGTTAGCAACTTATTTCGTCCTGTGCTGTAATTCATCTGCTTCAGTTCACTTTTTAATAAATTTGTTTCCTGTTAAGGATAATCAACTAAAATTTTGGACATGAGCACAATTACAACTCCTTAGAGTCATCATTTGTCTGGTTAAGCAACATCTAATTTCGTCCTGCGCTGTAATTCGTCTTCTTCAGTTCACCTTTTAATAAATTTGTTTCCTGTTGAGGATAATTAACTAAATTTTAGACATGAGGACAATTACAACTCCTTAGAGCCATCATTTGTTTGGCTAAGCAACATCCAATTTCGTCCTGTGCTGTAATTCGTCTTCTTCAGTTCACCTTCTAATGAATTTGCTACCAATTAAGGATAATCAACTCAGAAATCAACTAAAATTTAGACATGAGGACAATTACAACTCCTTAGTCATCATTTGTTAGGCTAAGCAACTCCTAATTTCATCCTGTCCTGTGATTCGTCTTCTTCAGTTCACTTTAAGGTAAATTTGTTTCCTGTTAAGGATAATCAACTCAGAAATTTCAGACATGAGGACAATTACAGCTCCTTAGAGTCATCTTTGTTTGGTTAAGCAACATCTCATTTCGTTCTGTCCTGTAATTCGTCTTCTTCAGTTCACTTTAAGGTAAATTGTTCCTGTTAAGGATAATTAACTCAGAAATTTCAGACATCAGGACAATTACAACTCCTTAGAGTCATCATTTGTTTGGTTAAGCAACATCTAATTTCGTCCTGTCCTGTAATTCGTCTTCTTCAGTTCAATTTTATAGAAATTTGTTTCCTGTTAAGGATAATCAACTCAGAAATCAGATACAATTTCAGACATGAGGACAATTACAACTCTTTAGAGTCATCATTAAGGTAACATATGTGGACAAAATGTGTCATATGTATGGACGAAATAGAAGATTGCATTCCATAATCTGAGCAATGACAGTTAATCTGGTAGGAGTTGAGAACATCATGCAGTTAAGAATCACATGCATGTTCAACACTGTTGGAAAAAAAAAACTTTTGAAATCAAGGCTAACATATTAAAGACCTGGCAAAGGCAAGCACTTAAAATAAGGAAGAAAAGGTGGGAACTATCTTTTATTTATCAAGAAAAGAAACGTAGGAATCGTAACATGCTAGACAACATTCACTTGATGGAACTAAACACTTCTACTTGCATTTGAAGGTTAATAGTTTCCCATTAAAGGACAGACTAAGATACACAGAGCTGATTCCCTGAAAGTGAAAATGGATAAGTATAAACATCAACATGCGCTAATACATTTTTCAGCACAAAAAATTGCTCTTCCATGTATATATATAGTTTTCAAAATCCTCAAACTTTCAAAGCTTAAGTAGCTCTGAAGCTAGCACCTCAATACCATTTGAACAAGAAAAAGAATGTCTTTCACATAACAAGCAAATTCATGTTCACTTAAAACCAAGTGTTGAACCACATCACCACACACATAATTCAACAAAACCCACTTCCAAAAAGAAAACTTAATGCCACTCACAAAAAAATTAATGTCATTTCCAAAACCCACTTCCAAAATAGATTAACAAAGATCAATTCCACTTCAAAAAAATAAAATGCCACTTGAAACACACCCTACCACCTAAAATGGTAATTGAACAAGAAAAAGAATGTCTTTCACATAGCAAGCAAAATTCATGTCAATTCAAACCAAGTGTTGAACCACATCACCACTCACATAATTCAACAAACCCCACTTCAAAAAAATAAAACTTGATGTCATTTCCAAAACCCACTTCCCAAATAGATTAACAAAGATCAAACCCGCTTCAAAAAAAACAAAAAAAAAAATTTGATGTGATTTCCAGAACCCACTTCCAAAATATATTAACAAAGAACAATCCCACTTCAAAAAAACAAAATGCCACTTGAAAAAACAACCTTCCCCCAAAAAAAAGTAAAATTTGTTAAATTTAGTAAACCCTAACCTGGCGTTGTTGGTGATCCAAGCCCATAGAAGAAGATGAAGAAGGAGAAGCTGAGGCTGATGCCGCCGTACTCCGCCCATGCCCTCCGCCACCGGCGACACCACCTTGCTGACCTGATTGCATGCAGCAGATTCACTAAATTCTATTTTCTCCTAAAACCCACCTGAAATTTTCTTGATTACCAAGAAAAAAAAAACTTAATTTTTCTGTCAGAACCCCATCATCAAGAAAATGAGTAAAGAAAGAAACATGGAAACCCTTGTAGTTTCCTAAAACCCAAGATCCCCAAGGTTCAAATCAACCCACCCACCCCCTCGTACCTCACCACCTATCTGTCCCACACAACTGTACTTTATATATCTATAAATTTGGTTTCTTCTTTTTTTTTTTTTTTTTTTCTATTTTCTTGATTTTAAAAATAAAAAAAGAAGCGAGAAATTTGCAAGAAGTAATGGGTGAATGGATTTATGGCGCGAATCAGGTGGGGCCAATGATTAAGATCGGAAAAGTTGCCGGCAAAGTTGCCGGAATCTCTTTCTCTCTCTCTTAGAGATATGCTGTGTTTGGGTGTGTGAGTGAATTATCACGCAATTTGCATTTTCACTCTTAGCCCTAACACAAGTCTTATATTGCCTTTTCTTTATTTTTCCTTTTTTTTTTTTTTTTTTTTTTTTTTTTTTTTTTAACTCCCTCCTCCCTAATCCCAAATATAAATAGACAAATATTGGTTCCACATTTGTTTCAGCTTTTTGCCAAATTGAGATTTATTAGAAAAAGAACAATTTAAGTAGACGTTTGGCTATAGAAATCAAAAAAAAAATCACTTTTTTTGAAATTTTGGATAAGTTGGACTTGTGTTTGTAATAGTTTCTTTAATTATATTTTTTTGTTGAAATGTAATTGTTTTGGTTGTGAATAAAGTGAAAAAGTTGAAAAATAAGTTTTTTTTGTTTTTCAAATTTCAAATACAACTTCAAGTTGTATTTCAAATGCTGATTCCGGAAAAAAGTGAATAATTTTTATGGCCAAATGCGTCCTAAGTTTGTGTATTTGCTAGATTTGTAAAAAATAGTTCGAAAGAATTTAAATAATTATAGATTTACTGAATAGAATTATCTGATATATATATATACTAATAAAAGATAATAAGCACCTTCTGAAATTAATTAATGTGCACACAGGTGATCCGAACTACACACGGTAAACAGTAGTGTTGTGGTTTAATCGGTCTCAACAATTTTGTTCTTATTTGATCTCTATTATACAAATTAACATATAATTAGCTAATAAATGATTGAATTGTGTAAAAACTTTTTAGACTAACTACCATAAACATATACTCCATCGCGAATCAATACAAGCGTCCACTTGGTCCAAGCCTTAACTACAGTTATTTCTATGTGGGGCTTCTCCTTTTGCCTTTTTCTAATTGTTCCTTTTCTTTTTCTTTTTTTTAACTCCTCCTCCCAAATAAAAATGACAAAAGAATGGGTGACCTGGAAAAAAGGAACTCTAATTTGTGTATTTTGCAAGATTTGTAAATTATAGCATGAAATAATTAAAAGTTACTAATTTGTTCAAATTTTATAAGAAGGAATTATCTCATAGACGTATTAATGAAAGATAACAAGCATCTCATGAAATTAATCGCACACAAATGATCCCTAGTGCACGGTAAATGCTATTTGTGTGTTTTAACTTGTCACAAAAATTAGGTTCCTATTTAATCTTTATTATAAAGATTTACATATAATTAGCTCACATATGATAACTATTTTCTTAAACTGACTACCATTAACATACACGATTTAAACTTAATTTTTTTAATACTCAATTTTTTTAGTAGTTAGCATATTAATTACTAGTATTATTTTACCATGCTACAATGAATACATATCATTAATACGTAAATACCTTATAATCGACGTAATTATTTTTCTACAATGAATGCTAAAAGTCAAACTATGTTAAGTATTACAATTATTTTCTATTAGTGCTGTGTGCAAAAGCTAATTGAGATATTTTGTTGTATGTGAAGACACTCACACTTCTTGTCTTTTGCTCAACAACTTGAGTTTATCTTGGGTTAAGGGTTTGGTTAAAGTAATCAGAGGTTAGGCGAGTGGAAATAATTGACCTCACAAAAGGTGATATTTTACAATAATGCCCAGATTTTTGTAATCTTGGGGAATCTGATTACGTGATTAAGGAGTAGAGATGTAATAACGTGACGGATTATCCTATTTGGCTTTGCATTTAATATTATTTGCCAAAAAATGCATTCTCCAGTCTCATTTTTAAATACTACGGATTTTAGAAATATTAATCTTGACTTATTTAATAATTATTAAATAAGTCCGTTTGTTTGGAAAACATTACATCAGAAATTTACAAGTTTAAGTGTTAAATAATTTTAATATGTTATGATACTTGTATGAAATAGTCTAATAAGTGCAGTGGCGGACCTAGAGTACAACTAAAACCTATGGTAATACAGTTCATGTGAACTTAATATTTCTCAGTCCTGTATACATAAAAAATTAATTAAATATTTAATTGTACATTCAGATGTTATTATATATTAATAATTTGAGGTTATTTATAAGAATTCATAAACTTAAATCCAAAATCAACCTCGGAATAAGTAGAATGATGTCAATATTTCAGAATGTAAAATAAATGCAAATGAAAGTCACATCAATTCAGAAATATTTCTTTTTGCGGCCATAAAAAATAAAAAAGTGAGGAGATACTAAAAAAGGAAAAGTGAGGCAAAACGCTAAAAACCCAAGTACATAACTCACACCTAAATTACTGTATTGGACATAATACCCCTTTATAGTTAAAGCAATAATGTCTCAGTGGATAGGACCATCCAGAAAACTAACTTCAGTGCATGAATTTGAATGCTGCCTAATTTGCTTTTTGCAACTTTCCATTAATTACGTGAAGGAAGAAAAAGTAAATATAGTGGGGTAGTAAATAAAAACTTATTTTACATTTTGAACCACGTAATTATTATTGTTAATTTTTAATTATCAAATGTGGGCAGTCATTCCTGTAGAAATTTTTTTTGAAAAGAGCCTGTATTGTACTTGTTCTGGAAAAATTAAAAGAAAAAACGAAAAGAAACCAAAAAAAAAAAAAAATATTGCAGACACTATTTGCAAGATGGGAAAGTAGAGTCCCAGAGATTTTGTAACTCAAAAAAAAAAAAAAAAATTGGAACCAAACTAACCCATTAAAAAAAAAAAAAAAGAACCAAACTAGGCTTCACGCACGTATGCATTCGTGCGTGAAAGGAACGCAGGTACTTTTACGGCTTGACCTTCCACGCACGTAACTGGCGTGAAACCCCTGCCTAAAACCCCCGAACCCAACTCATGCATTCTCTTCTCTTTCATTTCCTCCATCTTTACCCTTTCAACACACTTTTGCACTTCCAAAAACATGTCTCAAAATTTTGAAACTTCAATGTTTGCTATACAACCCGATATTTGTGAATACGATTATTACATCGTAAACTAAAAACATCAAAGACCCAAGATAATCGAGGTCGCCGTTTTAGCGTTTGTAAAGTGCCGAAGTAAGTGTTTTTACATTTTTTAGTATTTTTTCACGTTATCCATATATTTTACTTTAAAAAAATGATTTTCTTGTAATGTTTATAGGATATAGGCGGTTGCAAACACTTTCGGTGGGAAGATAGCATTCACGTGTGGCGGCGAAGTTTAAGAATTCACTTTTGGATAGAGATACCGCAACTTCACGTATTTCTAGAGATACCGCTAAGTTGGACTCGCAATTTAAGCTTGTGGAAGCTGAAGAAAAAGTTGAACGTTTGGAGGTGTTGCTCACCGATTCCGAAAAAAATGAATTTTGGAAAGGCTAAACTTAGAGAGCTCAACACGAGAAAATAGCTTTGAAAGAAAAACTTAAATTGTGGAAGATTATTTGTGCTATCTTGTTGTTGTTCATTATTTATATGTATTTTGTTTATTAAGTTAGATATTTCTATGGATTATGTTTTTTATTAGTTGTATCTTTTCCCCTATAATGTAATCCGCACCCTTTATGTACTAATTTATTTGTGTTTCTTTGTGAAATTGTCAATTAATAATAGACTTTAACAATAAACTTTGAAGAATTAAAAACACGCCAAACTAATTCAAATTTATGACTTCATCATAAAATAAAAATACAAATTAACAGCCTTAGTCCGAAACTTGAATTACCCATAATCTAAGACAGTGAGCCTAAATAGACCCTATCAGAATAGAAGTCCTCAATATCGTCCTCCGAACGATATTGGCGGTCTTTTATCACACATCTTTTTTCGGAGATGTTAGTTCTCTACCGATTGATGATGCTTGTTCTTGGTACCCAACTTTAGCATGTAAAATCTACAACGTCTTACCAAAGATTCTCCGTTGTTTTCTTTTCTAATCCTTTGTACGGCCATCTCGCAAAGTTCCGGACCTACTCGAGGCATGGTTATTGAGTACCTTGTGGGATTGGAGTGTTGAGATTTTCAAGTCACGAACAAGACGTTCGATTCGTTAATGATCGATGTGACCATTCTTGCGTAAACCGCAATAATATTCTCGCGGATCCGAATATTTGACCTTTGCGAAATCATCATTACGCTCTGTAAGAAGGTGCGGATTTAGCTCGTCTAGTTTGAAATCACCGGTATCACTTGAAAAACTACTATGATTTGAAGTCTCATCATCACTGTTATTTGGTTCTTTTGGAAGGAGTAAAGACTAAGCTGAGTTTCTACTACAAGACATTGAATATGTTGTAGTCTAATAATAAAAGAAAGGGCTACTTATATAGTTGCAAACCACCAAGTACCCTCGGGGTCGGGGGTGGGGGGTGTAACACCTCATACTCTCATACTAAACCATATCGGTAACATCCCGTAAGTTCGAGTTAGGTCATAATGGTTAATATTGATATTATAATGACATGTTAGTTATATGAATCCCTTCGGGATGATTTCGGGCAATAGATAGTCGTTTTGAAGTCAAACCAAAAAGTGAAATCCTTAAATCTGTCTAAATCTGAGACAATCTTCATTCATTGCCAGTTTTTGAGAATGTGCATTAGTAATTTGAGAAAACTTCCTTCTTGAAAGTTGTATATAATTGAAATACATTTCCAACAATATATTGCGGAGATCAAACGGACATCCGTACAAAGAGTTATGGCCATTTTACTGAAGGTGGAAGAGCTGAATCTTCATTCATGGCCAGTTTTCGAGAATGTTCGTTAGTAATTTGAGAAAACTTCCTTCTTTAAAGTTATATAATTGAAATACCTTTCCGACGGTATATTGTGGAGATCAAATGGACATCAGGTACAAAGAGTTATAGCCATTTTCTTGAAGGATGGCGAGCCCGAATCTTCCTTAGAAATTTCACCCACGATGTCGCCCGGAGTATTGGGCGTACTTTCAAGTACGGGCCGTACATCCTAGTAGGGGTGGGCGTTCGGTTCTTCGGTTCGGTTTTCTCATACTTCGGTTTGGCTATTTCGGGTTCGGTTTTTGAAGGTGGACACCAAACACCGAACCAAACTAGTTCGGTTCGGTTCTTTCGGTTTCGGTTTTTTGAAGTTTGGTTCGGTCGGTTTCGGTTTTTTCAATTCGGTGTTTTCAATTCGAGCTTTCAGGCATTCAAGACGATTTCGACGGCACCACGGTTCGACGTACGCAACGCCGTAGCGGCTAAGCTGATTCGAAGCGGCAACCTGGTTAATTGACCCGGCGGCGCTAACGCAGTTGCCAGCGACGCCAGGTTCGGCCACCGGTCAGACGGCAACATTAAGAAGCAAAGGCAAGCCCTCATTCATTGAATCGCATAGCCAAGAAGAACAAGAAGAATAAAGGTGGCAACGGCCAGCAAGAAGACTACGCCGCAGCGTGGAAATCCCAAGAAACTACACGGAATCATAAAGAAGACGAAGAAGCGCTAGCGGCAAGAAGATACCAAGAAGATAATGACGGCACAGAAGCAATAAGCGCTGAATTCATGCTTACCTGACATCTTAGCCTGATTTAGCGACAGCAAGAAAGATATTTCTGTCCAACAACACTTATCCGAATGCTCAAAACCAAGGTAACCTTGACAACAAACAACGTACAAAACAAAAACAAGCAACACAAACAACATAACGATAAAATGAGCAAGCAAAAACGGCCGAACGGCCAAACAACATAAATGTCCTAAATTTTAGCTCCAAATACAAAACATAAGTTGTAACACTAAGTGTTAAATCCATCGTCTCACATAATAATCATAATTAAGTCCGAAATTCACCAAATTCAAAACATAAGCTTAAAGTTGAAGGTGAATCCGCCTATCTTCAAGACATCTCTCAATATGCTTCATTAAGCTAGATGTGTCATTTGCTCTATGACAATTAAGTATCGCACCGCATGTTAAGCACCTACCTTTACGCCTTTCTTCATTGTCTTGAACCATCACAAAATGTTCCCAAACTTGTGAGCGAGCTCTAGAAGGCATGATTGAACTTGAAAATAACAAAAAATAGATAAAACCAAAAGTTAGAATATAACTTTCAAGATAAAAGAACAAAACTACAAAATAAAGTATTGAACTTACCACTAGTAACAAAGAAGCAAATTGCAATCATACATCAACAATGCAAGGATCTCTTCCACTATTTGCCATGTCTAAAGATAATTTAATCAAATATGTCATACAACATAAAAAAGTATATTTTTTTTTCACTAAAACACATAAAAAAATACAAAATCTTACCAAGTTCAAGTTCCTCAAGATGATCCAAACTTTCTTCCACACTAACGAGATTTAGTCTCTTTACTAAGCCAATCTTGAACACAAATAAGAGATTGCACACATTTAGGAGTCAACGAACTTCTAAACGAATCAAGTACACGACCACCGGTACTAAATGCACATTTCGATGCCACACTAGAAATCGGAATAGCCAACACATCACGAGCCAACTCTGAAAGAACAGGAAATCTAGGAGCATTAACTTTCCACCAACCTAAGATACTAAACTCAACGGCGGTTTCACTTTCATCTATTGGCTCTTGTTCTTCACCAATGTATTTATCCAACTCGGATTTAGCACACCCACTTCCGAATCTTCCTTTTGTTTCTTCAAGTGAAGCTTAGTTCTCAAAGCATTTGATTTCACACTTGAAGAGGACCGAACTAGAAGTTACATCAGATGTATCATGAGATGAAGTAGATACAGAAGGAGACAATTGATGATGAGATGCTCTTGAATAATTTTTTAGATACTCTCCAAACAAAGATTTCATATAATCGTACACTCCTTCGCTTACTTTCTTTCCAACTTCCTCCCCAAATAGCTCTTCAAGTGCAAAGCTAACATACACAAATTTATTGCGAGGATCTAATACGGAAGAAATAAAAATCATTTTGTTCATCTTTTCAGGATCACCCCAATACTTCCTAAACTTCTCTCTCATCCGCTCAGCCATGTTACTCAAACTAAGATCTTCACTTGCTACACACGCTTTCAAATATGCATCAAGCTCACATATATCCTCAAAATGAACATTAGAAGTAACATAATGTGAACCTGAAGCTTTTACGGTGAGCTCGTAAAATCTTTCAAGAAACTTTATCACATTCCTTACATTCACCCAATCATCACATTCAAGCGTACCTGCGACACTTCCATCTTCACAAACATGAGTAGCAAGATAAGCTTTAAAATTCTCATCAAAAAAATCAAACCTATCAAATGCCTTCTCGAAATTTTGTGCCGTGTTCAACATCGCGTAGGTGGAATTCCACCTAGTAGGCACATCTAGAATTAATGTTTTAGCACATCCCACCTTTTGAACTTCACAACATTTCTTAAAACTTCTTGTTCTTGCCGAAGATCCTCTAACATACCTTACCATTTGCCACAACACGTTTAACGAAGCATCAATTTCCTTCAAACCTTCTTGCACAATTAGATTAAGTATGTGAGCCATACACCTCACGTGAAGATGCTTACCATCCATTATATTAGTTCCCCACATATTTATTTGTTTAGACAATTCTCTACCGTAACATCGTTTGAAGAACCATTATCAACGGTAATAGTAAATACCTTGTCCAAGTTCCAATGAAGCGTGCAATTACTAATAGCCTCTCCTATGTGCTCGCCTTATGACTAGTGACGGGCAAAAATTTAGTATTCTTTTATGCAACTTCCAATCTTTATCAATAAAGTGGCAGATCAAACACATATAATTAATTTTTTGCAATGATGTCCATGTGTCTGTGGTAAGACAAACTTTTGAATGTGCTTCTCTAAAAGACTTCTTCAAATTTTGTCTCAGTTCATCGTACAGTTCATAACAATCCCTTGTTATTGTTCTACGGGAAGGAATTTGAAACAGAGGTTGGGCTAGGCTCATAAACTTCTTGAAGCCTTCCTTTTCTACAAAGCTAAATGGTAGTTCATCAATAATTATCATCTCAACTAAAGCCCTCCTAATTAATTGTTGATCAAATTCCCAATGCTCCTCTATCTCATTCTTATCCTTAGATGGAAAATGTATTTTTTTTCTGAGTGGGAGGTTTAATAAGGGATTTATATGCGTTGCACCTCCCTAAATGTTGTCTCAATCCCGTTGTCCCATTTACAGTTGCAGCAGCAAGATCTTTTTTACAATACTTACACTTCGCTCTATCAATTCCCTGTACAACAATCTTCTCAAAATGACCCCAAACAATGAGATCTAGATTGCATTTCTTTTCTTTTCTTTGTTACCTCGGGTGTCAAGTGAGTTATCATTGCTATCGATATCATCGTATGAGGTATGCTACCAGTTGAATCGGCAACACTTAATTTAGTTTCATCCGCCATCTACGAAAATTAAAGAGAAAATATAAGGCATTGTAGGCCAAAGACATTAAAAACCAAACAACAAAAAATAACAAAGACAACCACCAGCCACCATGTATGATAAAAGTCTTTTCATTTTTCCATATACATAGAGATCTCAAACAACTACCCATTTATTTACAACAAATTCACAACCACCACATATCATGTTACAACAATCAAAATAGTAGCAAGAAACTCACATCAACAAGATAGTAACACAAAGCAGTGAAACACCATAAATTCACCATAGACGACATAACAAGCAAAACAAAAGATACCAAAAATAACCATAAATTCACAACTAAAAGAGCAAAATAATAACGAGAAGTGAGAGAGACTAAGGATTATTTGCCAAGAAGTGAAAGAACAAATAAAATCGATTAGGAGAAGTGTGAGAGAGAGAATTCGGCCCGAGAAGGAGAGAGAGAAATACGTACCTTGGAACTTGGAATAGAAGACAAGCAGACGCCGCCGGAACTTGGAAGAGAAGCCGGCGGCTCGCCGCCACCGAGAGACAGAGACAAGGAGAGAGAGAAGTAAAATTAGGCATTTTTAAAAGAGAAGAGAAGTCGTCTGTTTCAGTGTTTTGTACTTTTGTTTGCTCCGTTTCTTATCTTTTGCTGTGAAGTGTGTGTGAATTGTGAAATACAAAAGAAAGAACAAAGATTGAAGGGGCTTGGGCCTTGGGTTAATGGGTTTTATTTATTTTGGGCCGAATTTATTTAATGGGCATGGGCTGAACTATTTAATATTTTTGGGCTGTACATAAAATTTTGGTTTAAACCGAAAACCCGAAAACCCGAAAAATCGAACCCCAAACCCCGAACATCGAATCGAATCCCGAAATTTCTGAAAATTGAAACCGAACCCGAATCGAAAACCCGAAAAACCGAACACCGAAAAACCGAATTAATTCGGTTCGGTCCGGTTTTTCGGTTTTCGGTATTTATGCCCAGCCCTACATCCTAGGACGTACATTGCCCGTTTTTGGCAGAAAACTCGTTTAGAATGGGTATGGTCTTATTTTGTTCCCATTTTTCATTCTCCCAAACCCTAAGGACGAAATTCTTCTCTCCCAAATTCAAGATACTCTAAGGTAAGCCATTCTAAGTCATTCCAAGTTAATTCTAACATGTACTCATGATTACTAATAAAGAATGCATCATTCCTAACCTAGGGTTTTCAAGAAAACCCACATAAAAATCAAGATTCTAGCTTTTGGAGTTCTTCTTCAAAATTCAAGTCTTTAATTCAAGTTTTGAAGCGATTAAGGTATGTAGAACTTCTATCCACGTGTGAGAATCTCTACGTTCTTCCCCACGCTCCGTTTCTTGATATCCATGAAGTTCAAATCCTAGGGTATTAAACCCAACATATTGGTAGCCCGTATTTATGTATTTATGAACATGAATTTTGTATCTATATTCGTTATTGTATTCCTAATATTCCATTACGGTTATTGGGAACCCTAGCTTAATCCATGAATTATGAATTCTTCCTCATGTGTTCTCATTATGTTTATATGAAGCTTCATGATTTTATCTAGCAAGTTACAAGCATGTTTTTAAGATAATTATATAAATATTTATTATTATTATTATTATTATTATTATTATTATTATTATTATTATTATTCATGAATCAAGAACATGTTTGCAAGACTATGACAAGTATCTCATGAAACCATGATCTCACAAGCTATCATGATAATTCACATATTTTGGGATTGCTTAGTTAACCGAGAAGGCTCAGTAAAGCCTGAAACTACGTAGCCACCGTAGGATAAGGGTTGTCAGCAAGGAGGCAACACCTTCATTATGTAGTTTGATCCCTACATGCTTATTATTATTATTTAAATCTCATATCCCTGGCAAGGTGTGAGTGTTCTGCTGGTAGGACGCAAGTACCAGATCATGTTGTCGGTTATACTATAGCATTCCCCACGTTACAAGCGTGTTATATATACATGTATTTCCATTGGTTTCTTCGTTTTCAAACTTTACTCATGCTCATATTCGAGTTATATTCGGTTTCGTTCATGTCCTATACCTATATTGTGCCATATTCTTCATTTCGGTAGGTTTTACATACTAGTACTATTCACCATGTACTAACGTTCCTTTTTGCTCGGGGGCACATCACCGCGGTGCGAGATACCGATTTTCGGAGCATACACACGCGCGAAAAGAGGATCACCTCGGTTATCGGCTTATTGGTGAGCCCCACTTCTCTCGGGGTTCAACATGGAGTCCGCACTAGTATTCAATTTATGGTAGTTCGGGGCCACGTCCGACGATTAGTATTCGACATGTTTTAGAGGTTTCATAGACAGGTGTTAGTACACGGAGTCAATTGTGCTTTTATGTTTGCAAACTATTACGTTTTCATGACATGTCATGCTATGAGATTACTTCAAGACTTTGTTCCGCAATTATGTTTTCATGATTCATTTAAATTGCAGCATATATATTATGTTGTTTTGATGCCCATGTTGACAAGCAAGTCATGAGATTGCTCGGACACATGCAAGTAAGGCTCGAGTGCCGTGTTGCGCCCAGGCCATGGTTCAGGGCGTGACAGGAGGGGGGGGGGGGTCTTTATGACCCTACCTACTTACTTTATTATAAGAAAATGAAGGTTAATCTTCATCGGACATTTCACAGTCCGAATCTCACTTGGATCTAAATCTTGTGCTACCATGTATACCATATTCTACCGTATGGTAACGTATTTGCATCCGATTGTTTCTTCGCGAAAACGATGAAGAGCAAAATTAAACTCTTGTGGAGTTTCGCGAGGCATTGACATAGCACGTTTTTTTGGGCGTTTAAGCCCTATTAAAGCTAACTTTTGCTCCAGTGCTTCAGCCTCCCTAACACGCCAATTCCACTCCTCTCTCATTGTTTTATTGTATTTTTGATTGAATCTTTTGTTAGGGTTATTTGAGTAATGAAAATTATCATCATCTAGTTCTCATGTCCTACCCATTGCTTCAAATATTTTTTGGGGTAAAACATGTAATAGAATCAAGATTACCAAATTGGTTGTAGAATGTCATGATAACTCGTTTTAAAGTGAATACTAGTTGTTTGTCAATCATGTTATATATAGTACTGCAATTTTTCACCGTTTATTTGAATTTAATTCATATTACGCAATGTTCTTGTGCGCAATAGAACATGATTTGACAACACATCATGCATGCCAATTTCAGCTTTTTTATGACACGTAACAGACCGATTTGACAATACAATGCTACATTTTTGACCGTTTATTTGAATTTTATTCATATTACGCAATGTTCTTGTGCGCAATAGAACATGATTTGACAGCACATCATGCATGTCAATTTCAGCTTTTTTATGACACGTAAATAACCGATTTGACAACACAATGCCGCATTTTTTACTGTTTATTTGAATTAATTCATATTACGCAATGTTCTTGTGCGCAATAGAACATGTATGAATTTATGACACGTAACGGACATGATTTGACAACACATCATGCATGCCAATTTCAGCTTTTTTATGACACGTAATGGACCGATTTGACAATACAATGCTGCATTTTTGACCGTTTATTTAAATTTTATTCATATTACGCAATATTCTTGTGTGCAATAGAACATGATTTGACAACACGTCATGCATGCCAATTTCAGTTTTTTTATGACACGTAACGGACCGATTTGACAATACAATGCTGCATTTTTTATCGTTTATTTGAATTTTATTCATATTACGCAATGTTCTTGTGCGCAATAGAACATGATTTGATAACACATCATGCATGCCAATTTCAGCATTGTATTCATAGAACTCAATATGAATCTATTTAAGAAGAATGTTGGACGAGGTAAAAACTCATCCATTTCATAAGTTTAAGTCTCTTAAGTCATTCAAAAAAACCTCTCTTAAGTCCTACAAAAAATGGCTTAAGATACTCCACCAGTTAAGGTTTCAATACATTGGGATGGTATTATCCTTGATGACAATAGTACAGTTCGTTACAATAAAAGACCAAACGTTCATGTTAAATGTCCACTTGAAATGTCTTATGAATCACTAGTCACTTACATATATGAAAAAATGAAGGTTAGTATAGATGAGTATGAAATCTCTATAACAGGCAGATATCCACAATCAGTTTCCAATGGTATAGTGCTTTATGGTAGGCATTATATCAACGATGATGATTCTTTTGAGGGATTATTTGAATGCGCCAGAAGAATTAAAACATTTAGTCGCCCTTAATGTTCTTGAGATGTATGTTGAAAAGATACCCCAAGAGGTCCCGCAAGAACAGCCCAGTCAAGCTAACACGTATGGAGATTTTAGTTCTTACGAGGGTATTTTGAGTGGCCAGGTGCCGCTGGAAAATCTTACCCAACAATTAAATCAAACTTGGTAAATATGCATTCTTATATTATTATTTTGTGCAGTAGCACGTGTTTATTGTATGTATTGGTAAATAACCATTTTTAAATCTTTGTAGGGGTTATAGACCTGATACGAGTAATATTGGGCAATCATCTCAATTTAGTGGAGCAACTAATTATTATCAGAACTTTCGAGGTTCGGGGAGCGATTATTATCAAAACTCGCGGTGGTACCATTATTATGTGGATGAAAGGCGATCCTCGGTTTGGTGGAGTTGATCATTCTCCACACCATGCTCATTATCAATATGTGTAGGTTCATCACCTTGATGTTAAATAATTAATTAATATATATATATATATATATATATATATAAAATTTGGAATTTAGCATATGCTTTTTATTGTGTAGGAGGATGCCTTTCTTAAATGGCGCTGATTGTCCAAGTTATGTGGATACATCAGAGAGTGATGACGATGAACCAACTAATAATGCAGAGGTAACCGATGATGAAGATAGTGAAGGGGATGAAGAAGATACGCATTTTAGTCCCCAGAGGCAACCAGAACTAACTCACCACCACGCACCACCTCCGATGGCGGAAAACCCAATTCCTGATAGCCCAATTCAGTGGCATTCTAACTATATTCCATATCTTGACAGTCTCTAAGGTCGTGAGGATGCATTCGTCTTCACAAGAGATGATGATCAAAGTCGCCAAAAAACGTGGATTGAACCAAAAAACCCCATGATTGATGAATGCGTCCTTGCAAAGGGAATGCAATTCACATAAAAAAAGATGTTACAACGGCTGTTAGAATGTATTGTATAAAGGATATGAGGGAGTTTAAGGTTGATGACTCAAACAAATCGGTATGGAGGTGATTTGTAAGCGACATACTCGTTGTCGGTGGTTGCTTCGGGGAATTGCTAAGCTCGACGGTGGTCCGTGAGAAATCACAAAATTCCACCTAAGCACACTTGTGATATGGGACAAAGTCGAAGCGGATCATTTTAATCTAGATATAAACATGATTGCTCATGTGTGTTACTTAAACACATTGAGAAAACTTCCAAGGTAACTTATCTGACCGTTTACATTATATATCTTATAGCAATTAAAATATCATTGCTAAATATTGTTTGTTTAAACTTATGTAGGATGCCTATCAAAACTTGTATTAGCATGGTCCACTCAAAATATGGTAAAATCATAAGCAAGAGAAAGAGATTTCTCGGGCGTAAACGTGCTTTTGAGACGATCTTTGGAACTTGGGAATCCTCTTTTCAGGCGTTTCCGGGGTATATGGCGGCTCTAAAACATGCTAATCCTGGCATTGTTGTACAGTGGCGGCTTTTAGAAGGCAGAATTTTTGACTTCGTCTTTTGGGCATTCAAACCAAGTATTGATGGTTTTGCTCGCTGCTAGGAATGTGATATCGATAGATGGGACGCATGTATATGGCCGATATGACATTAAGCTCCTAATTACGGTAAGTATGGATGCCAATGGGTCAATATTCCCTCTTTGCTTTCGCAATTCGCAACGAGTGCAACGAGACATGGAGGATGTTCTTGACTCATCTACAAACTCGTATTATTAAGGGTCGTCGGGGCATATGTGTCTGTCGGATGGTCATAAAGACATATTGCACAATATGCGTACTGCGGAAGGGTGGTAGCCTCCACGTGCTTACCATCGATATTGTTTAAGGCAACAAAGGCTAATTTGCAAACAAAGTTTGGAAATGGCACCGTAAACAAATTGATGTGGGACGATGCGGCAAGATCAACAAAGAAAATGGGCTGCAAAAATGGATCCTGGCTAAGGGAAGTGAGTGAAGAGGCATATGTTTGGTTGATGAAATTAGAAGTTGAAAAATGGACGCTTTTCTTCGATGGAGGAAGAAGATGGGGCATGCTCATAACGAACGACTCTGAGTCTTTCAATAGACTCCTCAAATCTCTCGAGGACTACTGTCACCGCAATTGTAAGACTAACTTTCGGGCGGTGGGTCGTGGAGCGATTTGCGGATGGGGCAAGGCGAGGAGAGCTATATTAGTCGACGAGAGAACATGGATGCCAAAGCCCTACAAAAGGATGGAGCACCACGAAGAAGAAAGGGTCACCAAATGACCGAGTATGACGTCGTTCAACGAGTGTATGAAGTTAGAACATGTTATTGCGACGGCAGAGGAGGAAACAAACATATCGTTACTGAGCGTACAAAATCATGCACTTGTGGTAAGTGGCAAACGTACCACATACCATGTTCTCATGCAGTCAAGTGCTTTGAGAGAATGGCCAGAAATGTAACTAATTATGTGGCGGAGGAATATAAGGTCGTAAAATACCTTAAAGCATATGAAAGCCACTTCCGTCCCCTTGGTGATCAAGCTTATTGGCCAGCCGCGCCGTTTTCTATGATTGCGAACAAGAACCATATCCGTAAATTGGGAAAAAATAAGCTAACCCGTTATCACAATCAAATGGATGTTAGCGAAAAGACTTACTCTCTCGAAAGTGCTCGACATGTAAGCAATTTGGGCATGATAAGCGTTCGTGTGGGCAAAACTCGTGGTGGCGACATCCGGAAGTAGAAGAGTGTCTAGAACTTAATTTTTTTTTTAAGTATATTGTAATTTAATGATGTATTTCGTTGCTAATGAAATGAAATATTTTTCAATTATTGTGAACCTCTCGTATTGGAATTATTTTTAAATATTATATTTATTTTTGTACATTCAAAAGGTGCCGATTACGCAATACAATAACAAAATAAAAAAGACATAAAAGAAAAAAACCTAATACAAAGCAGAGTAATTTTTTCTTTTCTATATTTCTTGAACCAAAAAATACTTTCATAGCTTTGGGAGTAAAACAAAAGAGATTAATCAAAACCCTATAAAATATGACACTTAAACCTAAATATAACAAGTTTTCAATCGTACTTCGAAGCACTTTACAATCCCTAAAACGCCGATCCAAATGTATATGTATACTTGATGTAATGAGCTGATATTATTGTACACTAAAAAAAATATGAAGTTCTATATAAAATATTTATATTCAAAAAAATATGAAGTTCTATATAAAATATTTATATTCCGGTGTTTTGAAACGTGACTAATCTTCGGTCAAAGTATGAAAAAAACCTTAATTTTGAGTTTGAATTCCCATGAATAAAGGTTGGGGTTGGGGGTTTTAGGTACGGGTTTCACACACAGATTCTGTGCGTGAAAGGACCAAAGTGTAAATGTACACTTTGGCCCTTTCACGCGAGGTAATCTGTGCGTGAAGCCTAGTTTGGTTCTTTTTTTTTTTATGGGTTAGTTTGGTTCCAAATTTTTTTTTTGGGTTACAAAAGTGCGGGTCTGGGAAAGTAGGCGTGGGACAAACGTTTCAAATATTACGATAGCATTTTAATTGAAGTACGTGAGAAATTGAAAATACTCAATTATTTCTAGTAAATAAAATAAGAACATGGAGTTATTAGACAAGCTTTCTAATACGGATTTTGACATTAATTGTGGGCTGATTTTAATTTTGAAGGGTGATATTTTTTTAGGTCCTCTAATGGAGAGGTATAATCCTCAAAAGACTTCGGGAACTTTGGTAGGTTCGATAACTTTCGTTGTCCCAGCCCGGCGAATCGCATCTCTGCATGTTTCTTTCTTCCTAATGAGTCGTTTTATTCTTTGAAAGACATGCATTATGTTTGATTTGAAGGGCATGATTTTTAGTATGTCTCCTAACAGAACCCAACCAGTCCAACTAGTTAGTGAACAGTTCTTTTGGAAGGAAGCAAGTCGGGCCCTATGAGCGGGTATCTCCTCCACGCAAGCACTATTGTTCTAAACGGAGAAGCGAAAGATTCTAGAGTATTCTAGTTGGTGATTGTATTTTATTTGCATATTCATATACTTGTCCCAGATTGCGTCATTATTTAACTTTGTCCTTGTTAAAGAAATTTTCGCAAAAGTAATATCGGCGCTACACACTTAGAGGAATAAAAAAATATGCTTTCACTAGTCATGATGGGAGGATCATAACGTTAAATATAATAATATTGTCTTTTCTATCTTTAAGAGCCCGTTTGGATTGGCTTATAAGTTGCTTATAAGCTATTTTCAGCTTTTTCGAGTGTTTATTGTGCAAACAAAAGTCATTTTGTGCTTAAAATAAGCTAAAAAAAATAATTGGGCCCGTTTGGTTTAGCTTATCTAAAGCGAGTTTATAAGCAAGTAAACAACTTATAAGCAAAAAAAAAAAATAAGTTGGCTGTTTTATAAGATGCTTAAAATAAGCCCATCCAAACGGGTGCTCTTATTTTATGCACAAAATGACTTGAAGGAATATGCCAAACAAACAAAAAAAAGCTGAAAACACCTTATAAGCAACTTATAAGCCAATCCAAACAGGCTTATAAGCCAATCCAAACGGGCTCAAAGTTACTACGAGTACACTGTAAAGTTGCATTTAGTAGAATTGTCTTTCAAACTCAAAATACTGAAGCGCCGTCCGACATTCTTGACGATCAAATACATCTGAAGGTGTTCTAAATCATCCTAAGTTCGAGAAATATCACTTCTAATGGCTCTCGAAATACGGAAAATTTAGGAGAAAAGAATCAAGAGAATAAACAGAATTATACCCGCAATGTTTATCAATAAAATATTCCTGTTTTTTCAACAAAAAAAAAAGGTACCTTTTTGATACATAATCTTGATATTCAAGTCAATTTATATTCCTATATTATTGATCAGGTGCAAATATGGGGTGAAAATAAACCATGACCATTTGTCAATTTTGACTACAATTAATATAATGAGAATCATCAGTATTTAACTTTTGGCATTGTTAGGAAAAATAGTGCAAATTAAGTAGCCGTTTGGCCATAAAAATTATTCACTTTTTTCCGGAATTTTTTTTCACTTTTTTTTACTTTTAGGCGTTTGACCATAAATATTCGGAATATAACTCCGGAGTTGTATTCAGAATATAACTCTGGAATACCAAAAACAAGAAAAACTTGTTTTTCAAAAAAAATTCACTTTTTTACACTACATTACACCAAAAACTACAATTTCAAAAACTATAGCCAAACACAACTCCAACTTCAAAAATTTCAAAAAAAGTGAATTTGTTTTTGGTATTTATGGCCAAATGGCACCTAAAACATCCGCTAAAACTTGATTGTTGATGAAAAAAAAGAGCTAAAACTTAGATTGTTGAAGAAGACAAAGTGGGTCTATTAATTTTAAATGTCTAAATTGAAACCATTGGGAATTATTGGGATTAGTATTAAATGTTGAATATCAAATTTTGAGTACTTTAAAATTGATTTGGACCAATTTTGAAGCAAAAACATGTTGATAAATATTTTATATACAATGACTTATGGCGATCTCAAGAATTCGTGGCAAAATTCTAGTAATCCGTCATGATTTGAGGTCAAATTATGACAATCTCCAAGATTTTGTGGTCAAATTATGGTGATCCTTCATGATCTTGACCAAATTATGATGATCAGTCAAGATTTGTGACCAGATAAATTTCATCCATCAATTTGAAATACGAGAAAATATCCTATAAGATTGCTATAATTTGGCCACAAATCCTAGTTTTTTCCATCAATTTGAAATCCTGACGATTTGTCGGGATTTTTTGGCCTAGTTGTAAGGATATGATGCTTGTATCTAACTCAACTCCAAAAGCTAGCTCATGAGTGAGGATTGCTCAAGTTCATACAAGTAGACCACCAGTTTATTCCCCAACCAATGTAGAACTCTAACACAGTTCAACATGCTAATTGTAAATCTATTTTTGTAACATTATTTTAAACAAGATCAAAATTTATATAGTGAGACTGAAAAACTATATTTATGTAAATCACCCATTTTTCATCTGCTCATTACTATCATGGGCCTCCATTGGATTGGGCTGAGATGGATCGCCCTCAAAACTGAAAAAGTTTCATAGGATGTTCTCTTTCGGAACTGATGTTCAATTTCTGTGAAGATGGCAAGTTTGATAATTTGGCCTGTGAACAATTTCTATTGACTGTTTGGGGTGAAAAATAAAATTATGAAAAAAGATTCCGACCTGCCGGATTCGAACCAGCGACCTAAGGATTTCAGCAGCATACTACAGTCCTCCGCTCTACCAACTGAGCTAAGGTCGGTTGCTGCTTAGACTGCTAAACAATTCTATTTATACGTTTGCAGCAACAGAAAATCTCTATTATTTACATACACACTCATTTGAACATTGTATCTGTTTTATAAAGGAAAATATTTGCTAATTTTGATTTAAACTAGTATTAGGACCCGTGCGATGCGTGTAAAATGTCAAAGAAATATTCACTTCGTCCTATTTTAATTGTTGTTTTAGCTCTTTTTACGCCCGCTAAAAATAATAAATATAAAGTATAGTTTACTAAGTTAACTCTATTTAATAAAAATGAATTTGATGAGCTCCTCTGTGATGTAAAAATTATTATTTTCAAAACATTTTAACAATAATTGTTTTTTGAAAAGAACAATAATTTAAATAAAGGTACTTTAAAAGACGAAGCTGGGAATTTTAAGAACTACTGTCATTTAAAACCTTAAACTGCCTATGCTACTTTCAAAACTAAAGGATCACTGAAAGCTTTTTTTCATAAGCAGAAGAGTGGCACTTTTAGGCTTTTAGAAGATCCACTTGAGCTCGTTCGGTAAGAAGAGGTCTTGGATAAAATAGTCATTGCATTAGATGTGGTATTTTTTTGTATCATGTTTGGTTGACATTTTGAGGCATGTATAACTAATACTGGATTATTTAATACATCATAGGGTTTATCATCTTATACCACCATCATGGTGGATAGCTTATATATGGATAAACAACTAAAATGACAAAATTAACCTTTCCTTGTTCCAAGAAACCTATAAAGGCCAAGCATCCAAGGGTATAGTTGTGACAAAATGTTTTTTAATTTTAAAAATAAATAAATAATCAAATGATATCTTTTGTGTCCAATTTTAGTACAAAGAACCAAACACCCAACAAAAAAATAATCCATGTATTACGAATCCATATATTACTAATCCTACATTACTAATCCATGTATAACTTGTCTTTGAACCAAACCACCCCAAAGTGTTTAAAAAAACAATCTACAATAAGACGCAGATATGAAAGCAGGAATTTTTACTGGAGCTTACTAGCTTGGTATCAGACAGTTTATCCTCTTAAAAGGTGCAAAAGCATTTCAAATCAATATAGCCTATAAACAGCAATCCATTTGAGGCTGCAGTCATTCATATCAAAACTCACAATAATGGATTAACATGCTGATTTACTTACTAAGATATAGCAACAACAGGATTCATAAAGGTAATCATCAACAGTAGACATACAGAAAACATCATTTAGAAAAAGAAAACATTTTTCGTGCAGAGCCTTCGACTATAATCTCAGTAACATTGAAACATTAATCGACTGAAACAGGTTGCATGTTCTCGGCTTCTTTCCTCAGGTCTTCATACAGAACAGATGATAAGTACCGCTCTCCAAAACTTGCATGTACAGTCTGAAATTGAAACCGAAGAAGTTACATTTACAAAAAACTTATTAACTTCTGAAAAATGAGAAATGAAAAAGTACTGATAAAGGTCTATTTCATGAATCTGACATATTCATACCACTATGAGTTTGCCTTTGTTCTCTGGTTTGTGAGCAAGTCTAAGAGCTGCTACTGTATTAGCTCCCGACGATATCCCAACCTGTACAAAATAAATCTTCATTACATGATATGAAGGAATCACAAGAGACTTAAACTATAGATAAATTAACATGATGTAGTTTAGATTGGAACTAAGATCTACCACATTTTATCAAAATGAGAAAGATCAAGATGTTGGACTATACAAACACATACTTCGTCAAATGGTTCATGAATGTTTGTTTTCCGGAGCAACATGATCATGTTAATTGGTATGGTTACTGCTTCACTTCTATTCCTATGGTCGATGATCAGGGAAACCCCTTTACTGTTCTGTATATGTAGGCTCATTCTATTTGTACAGATAGGGGGCAGGGGCGCATTTAATCCTTGTTTATATATTGGTTCTTAGAAGAAAGCTGCATTTATTTGGAATTTACCATAAGTCCTTCCTTCACTGCCAACTCCCTAGCCATGTTTACAGCGTCTTCACTTGAAACCTGCAACACAACAAGGATAGATCAGTGCAAATGTACTATTAGCAAAATGATTAATCAGCTGTCGTTTCATTGGAACAAAACTTAGTAGTCACATAATTATGTTGTTATTTTTCAATTCCAGGAGAAATGAGATTAACAAAGAACTTAACATACCATCAGAACTTCCTCCATTAGATCCATGTCAAGGATATCTGGCTTGAATCCAACCCCATTCCCTGTTATGTGATGAGGACCTGTATTGATGGCCATGCAAAGACTTTTAGCAATCATTATAGGAAAACAAAGAGTAACTTAAATACTTCATAAATGCTAGGATGTCGCAGACAAATTGAACGATGAAGAAAAAATTGCCTGGTTTTCCACCATTCAGTACATTGCTTTCAGTTGGCTCGACTCCATATATCTAGCAAAAGAGGAGAGAATATAAGCATGGTGTTAACTATTTTGGACCTCCATTCAAGAAATTACGAACTGGCTGGAAGTCTGTTCTCAGCTCCTTGACATCGGATCATCTTGGACGTTTCCTGATTCTAATATGAGGAATCAGGGGCATATTTAACTATTTAAGTATAGATTTACCTTGACATTGGGATTTTTGGATTTAAGATATTGTCCAACACCAGTAACAGTGCCTCCACTTCCTATTCCCATGACAAATATGTCAACATTACCCAGAGAATCTTCCCATATTTCAGGGCCAGTTGTCTCAAAATGAATCTGTTTTCGATGAGAACCAATTCAGAACTCCATAGTAACAAAAAAGAGAAAAAAGGAATAAGTCAGCTTCCTTCAAAATACCTGAGTATTTGCAGGATTATTAAACTGTTGAAGCATGAAAGCATTAGGTGTAGATTCCAAAAGTTCATTAGCCTTCTTAACAGTTCCTCCCATTCCTTTGGTTGGATCAGTGAGGATTAAATCAGCTCCAAATGCTCTCATTGTTACTCTCCTTTCCATGCTTGTGTATGAAGGCATTGTCAAAACCATTTTGTAGCCTTTCATTGCTGCCATAAATGCCATACTGATCCCCATATTTCCAGATGTTGGCTCAATCAACGTTGTCTAAATATAATGAAGCAACAAGTCAAACACAACATAAACCAGACGAGTTTGAGTTCTATGCTCGTGCTAGTGACCCGGTAGAGAATGAGCATGACTCCTCTCTCCCCATTCTATTGCCCAAATAGGCCTTTCTAAGTTCTAAAAACACTAAGAAATGAACGCAAAGAATCGCGATTACTTACTTTTTCAGGTGATATTAAGCCTTTCTTTTCTGCATCATTGATCATTGCCAATGCTGGTCTGGTGAAAATACAAGAGAATTTGTTTCTTAATACATAGTGGAAGCAAATTAAATAGTTAAAAATTGATATGTCTTCCAGCAACAAGTACCTGTCTTTTATGCTAGAAGTAGGTTGAAACATCTCTTGTTTCACAGCTATATAAGCTCCACATCCTTCTGTCACTTTCTTAAGATAAACCATGGGTGTTTTTCCAATTAGCTGAAATTTGAAAACTTTAACATGTCAATTTATCACATAACTTTATATGACATGTTCCCAAATTATATATATAAAAAATTAATAAAAATAAAAAAAAGTAATAGCCAAAAGATTTAACTTCTCTGTGCTGTCAGTTGTAAGTTTTTTTTTTTTTTTTTTTTTTTTTACTCTTAACGGATAAAGTTGAAACAATTGTAATTAATCTATTATAGCTAGTTACCTTACTTTAATAATGTAAGTAATTCTTTTCACACTGTCATTGGATATAAACTAAATCTTAGTCAAAGAAACACAACAGACAGGACACAGTGCCCACAAAACACACTGACAAAAGAGATAATTTTAATCCAATAGATTGTGTTTTCTGTCCAAGCTGGATCAATCTTGAGACTTGCCAAATAGTATCAATCATCAAATAATTTAGAAGAATATCCAACTTTCTAATTTACTACTACCAATTATAGTTTACCATCAAATCAGAGTAGCTCAATGTTTTACACTTAGAGCCCGTTTGGATTGGCTTATAGGCTTAAAAAATTTTGCGAGCTTATAAGTGAAAAAAAAAATAAGTTGGGGTAGTCCAACTTATTTTTTTTGGCTTATAATGTTTTCGCCTTATAAATTTGCTTTTTAGATAAACTAAGTTAAATGGGTCAATTATTTTTTGAGCTTATTTTAAGACAAAAATGACTTTAAAACTGGGCCAAAAACACTCAAAAAAATTAAAAAACGACTTATAAGCCAACTTATAAGCCAATCCAAACGGGCTCTTAATTCGGCATGCACCACTACAAAAATCTTACAGTTAAAAAGAACAAAGTTAAAGAGTATTATGAGGAAAATGAAAAAGAAAAAAGAAAAAAAAGAAAAAAAAAAAGCAATTGAAGTAGGAGTAATATTCTGTACAAGAACTCATCGAAAAGAAATGATTTATAGAAAGGAAGAGGAATAAGGAGAATTTGGTTTCTTCCTCTTTGGTGGGTTAATTTTCATCCACCAAAAGAGTCACAAAACTATTTTTTATCACGTTAAAGTAATTGAACTATGTATGATTTGCTCAGTAATTCCAACACCAGTTGTTATGACATGTCATTTGAGTTCAAGAAAGGAGACCACAAATGCAAATAGCCAATAACTAATTTCAGCTGCAACTCCAGAAAGAGATCAAATGAATATAAATTAAAAGACAAAGACAAACAACAACAACATATCCAGTATAGTCCATAAGTGCGTCATGAGAGGGTAGGATAGTATATACGCAGACCTTGGGGTAGAGAGGTTGTTTTCGATAGACTCTCGGCTCGAAAGAAAAGAAAAGGACTTGAAGCATGGTATTAAAAAAATATGACAATAAAATAGCAGGATAAAAAGTAAATGAAGCAACATGTAGTAATACACATAAAAAAAAAGAAAAAAAGAAAAAAGAAAAATTGGACTCACTTGAGAAACTTCAGACTTGATGTTAGTATGAGGAAGTTGTAACTTGGGATTATCAACTAATGGCTCTGTAGAGAACAATCTGGTACTAACTGCTTTAATCAAATCAACATTATTATTGCAGAATGATCTTTTCTTCAAGAATCTGCTTAAAGTTGCCATAATTGATGAATTCTCAAAACCTCAGAGAAATTGTCTGCAGCTTTTGAAAAAAAATGCAAAAGTATTGCACTTGGAAATTTTACACAAATGCTGAGCTTTCTTTGTGTACCTGACAATTGAAAGATAGGACACCCTTTTTATAACGAAAAGTTTAATCTAACCTTTGGACCATCCAACCGGACTTCTTTGCTGTATTTTTTGGTTTTTTCCCCCTCTTTCTATTTCAATCTTTCAGGGTCGTTTGGTTTCTGGTCACAGTTTGTGCGGGTATTAGTAATGCATATATTAGTTATGCATGATTTAGTTATTTCATCTTTTATCGTGCATAAAATAATACAATTTGATTCATAACTTATACTTATTTTATTTTTGTAGGATTGTAAAATGATAACCAAATGCCGTATTTGATTGCTGAATTTTATACAACGCAACTAAAAACCTACTAAACACGACATTGATTATCCCTTGTTTTAAGAAAAATTTGGAAAGAAGCAAAATGATAATATTGACATACTACCCTTTAATTAATATCTTTAATTAACTTTTTTAAAGGATGTATCGCATCCCAAAAATTCATACCATCAACAAAACGACCCTATATAAATAAAAGTTATGACTCCTCAAGGATAAAATTTGGACTCTTCCCACTTCCAAGTTCCAATAAACAAACAAAATGAAAGGGACCCGAAACTTTTTTAACCCAAAAAATAACTTTTGGAACCAAACTAACCCTTTAAAAAAAAAAAAAGAACCAAACTAGGCTTCACACACAGAATCTGTGCGTGAAAGGACCAAACTTTAACTTTTTGAGTTTGGTCTTTTCATGCACAGATTTTGTGCGTGAAAGAGGGTACTTTTTTTTTTCTTTTCTTTTTTTAAGCTATCAAAATCACGTTTTTTTCATACTTTGGGCAAAGATTAGTCATGTTTCAAAATCCCAAAATATTAATATTTTATATAGAACTTAATATATTTTTTTGCGTACAATAATGTCGGCTCATTACATCAAGTATACCTAAACGTTTGGATCGTCGTTTTTGGGGTTGTAAAGTGCCCCGAAGTAAGTTTTGTTTGCTTGGAAACTTGTCATCTTTAGATCTAAGTGTCATATTTTATAGGATTTTGATTTAAGTGTTTTGAAATAAAAATATTATATTAAAAAATAATTCATCCAATACGAGATGTTCAACCAAGATATAACATATCTCATTCAATGCTCCCACCAAGGTTTGATCCCATGTCGTTGGCATAAAAAAGAAGTAAGTAAAAAAGAGAGGCTAAACCACCAAGCTAAATTGGTGAATGCAACAAAGTAGACACTTTTTATTTTTTTATAATGTTTACTAATGCTATCTAATTGGTTTTCATAAATTGAATTTCGAACCTCGAAATTGACATTCAAAACATCATCACCGCGGGATTAGCATCTCGAAATAGATTTTTTATCATTAGATTTTTACTAAAGAAGAATGAATTTTTTGCCCAAATTTGGGGCAAAATTCAAATTGAATGGGATAACGGGCGTTTTTTTGGAAAATCGGCTCGGCCAAATACCCCAGGTCAATTTTTTTTTTGCGTAAATCGGACATCCGAGCGCAAAGTTATGACCATTTAAAGTTTCAACAATTTACAACTAGTTTTCTACCTATGCTCCTGTCCTTATTTTTTATTTACGTGAGTGAAGAGGCATACGTATACTTGATGTAATGAACCGACATTATTTTATGCTAAAAAAATATGAAGTTCTGTACAAAATATTTATATTCCGGTATTTTAAAACGTGACTAATCTTCGGTCAAAGTACTGAAAAAAGCTTAATTTTGAGTTTGATTTCCAAAGAACAAAGATGACAAGTTTCCAAGCAAACCAAACTTACTTCGGGACACTTTACAACCCTAAAAAGACGATCCAAATGTTTAGGTATACTTGATGTAATGAGCCGACGTTATTATACGCAAAAAAATATATTAAGTTCTATATAAAATATTGATATTTCGGGATTTTGAAACATGACTAATCTTTGCCCAAAGTATGAAAAAAACGTGATTTTAACAGCTTAAAAAAAGAAAAGAAAAAAAAGTACCCTCTTTCACGCACAAAATCTGTGCGTGAAAAGACCAAACTCAAAAAGTTAAAGTTTGGTACTTTCACGAACAGATTCTGTGCGTAAAGTCTAGTTTGATTTTTTTTTTTTTAATGGGTTAGTTTGGTTCCAAAAGTTATTTTTTGGGTTAAAAAAGTTCCCGGCTCAAAATGAAAGCTAGCAACAAAAATTGCGAAATCGTAAAATAACAGGCTAGTTCACATGATATTTTGATCAAAGAAACTTAAATTTGATGCTTTCTAGTACCTATTGCAGTACATTTTACATACCATTGCGCGCGCACATATATATTTCGTATAAAAAATATCAGGTTCGGTTAAATTGCTGAAAAAGTTAGGATTTAGGAGTGATTAATCAAAGTAAATACGTTTTATTCTCAAAAATGAAAGGGAGGGATGTGGGACTCATGATGGCTAAATTGAAATCAATCAGTGCACGCACCTCTTCCGTAGGTCATCATTGCCAGGCAAATTCCTAGTTTTATTGTCCCAAGTCCCACTTTAGCAAAAGAAGAAAAAAAAGTTGATTTCTTAAAAAATGATCAAATTTCAAACTTAAATTAATGCCAGTGATTGCAATATATTAATTCGCAACTTGTAAAAGAAAGATTTTTGGGGTGGAGTAGGCCGGTCTCCTGTCCTACTTGAACAATTGATCATAAAATCCTATAAAATATGACACTTAGATCTAAAGATGACAAGTATCCAAGCAAACCAAACTTACTAAAAGTGACTTTACAACCCCTAAAAACGATTCAAACGTTTAGGTATCTTGATGTAATGAGCCGACGTTATTGTACGTAAAAAAAATATTAAGTTCTATATAAAATATTGATATTTCGGGGTTTTGAAACTTGACTAATCTTTCTACAAAGTATGAAAAAAAAGTGATTTTGATAGCTTAAAAAAAAGAAAAGAAAAAAAAGTACCCTCTTTCACGCATAGAATGCAGGTGAAAGGACCAAACTCAAGCGATTCTGATTTGGTCCTTTCACACATGTATTACGTGCGTGAAATCTAGTTTGGTTATTTTTTTTTAATGGGTTAGTTTGGTTCCAAAAGTTATTTTTTGGGTTCCAAAAGTTCCCGACTCAAAATGAAAGCTAGCAACAAAAATTGCGAAGTCGTAAAATAACAGGCTGGTTCACATGATATTTTGATCAAAGAAACTTAAATTTGATGCTTTCTAGCACCTATTGCAGTACATTTTACATACCATTACGCGCGCACATATATATTTCGTATAAAAAATATCAGGTTCGGTTAAATTGCTGAAAAAGTTAGGATTTAGGAGTGATTAATCAAAGTAAATACGTTTTATTCTCAAAATGAAAGGGAGGGATGTGGGACTCATGGTGGCTAAATTGAAATCAATCAGTGCACGCACCTCTTCCGTAGGTCATCATTGCCAGGCAAATTCCTAGTTTTATTGTCCCAAGTCCCACTTTAGCAAAGGAAGAAAAAAAAGTTGATTTCTTAAAAAATGATCTAATTTCAAACTTAAATTAATGCCAGTGATTGCAATATATTAATTCGCAACTTGTAAAAGAAAGATTTTTGGGGTGGAGTAGGCCGGTCTCCTGTCCTACTTGAACAATTGATCATAATATTACCCAAGGTCAATAATTACGAACCTTTTGGATAATTCATATACATAGTAAAGAGTCGGAAGATATCTGAGTCTAATCTATTGGTAGAGCTTGGAAAAATTGAGTGGTAATTCATTAGTAGAGTTGTTAGTTTTTTCTTTGTGTTTTGGTTAAAGAGTTGTTAGTTATTACTTGCATTATAGTGATGCAAAGTTCATTCCCCTTTCCCCTAGCAGAAACGCAAAAAATAGGAGTGAACTTATTATGATACAGGATAGTATTCCGAATCATTTGTTCCCCCGTAGATTTAAATAGATACAAATGATTTGAGCCTTTAGACATGAAATACATGGAAGACTCTTATTTTTTAAGTAAGATGGAGTTTCAAATTCCACATATAGAACTCCATGACAATAACTATTTTCAATTAAAGAGGCTAAAAGGTGACAATTTGTGAATTCTACCTGTTTAATTTTATCAAAATTCTGGAAGGGGCCAAAACACCTTAGCCCTTTAATAGAAATTTTAACGGATGGAATAAGTGTTGGTAAAAATAGGAAACAATATTGATCAAGAGCCAGCAAAACAAGAAAAAAATAACTTATCAAATCACCGCTGCGTCGTGGCAAGCCACTGCCTTGAAAGTGATTTCGGACCGACTACGGTGCAAATCGTTTAGCCCGTTTGCTCTCCAAGATTCCACAGCACTTCCAAACACTTGCACTAGTGGCCGGAAGTTTAGAGTTTGCACAAAGAATATTGCCCCAGAGAAGAAGAGCTTTTGAAGAAGAATGAGATATGATTTTCTGTGTGTCGATAAGAGACCCCAAAATCCCTTTATATAGGTAGATGACAACTAGAGGTCAAGACCAGATACATTTGATGTATTGGAACATTGAATCTGAATAATGAACCTTGACTGTTCATTATTTCAAGAAGGTGTATTTGGATAACCATAATTTCAAGAGGATGTACTTGGCTGTCCGTTATCTCAGGGGATGTATCTGGACATGAAAGTAGTTTAGTTTTCTTCATTCTTTGCATTACAATTTCCAACAATCCCCCACTAATGCAAAGATAAGAATAAGAACGAATTTTTGGCAAAAGGAAGGAACATGTACTTAAGTGTTAATATCTTTCGATCTGAATTAACACATAGTGAAATGAGGCAACGACAACTATCCAAAAAGTGAAGTACTCTTGAACTGATTGGACTTAAGTTGAGACCCCCACAACACATACTATATCCTTAATTTATGCAAACTCCGCGATACAAACAAAGTGCGTTAAAGGTCATGCACACACACCTTGGGTCTAATGAGCGCTCTAGAAAGACGGCCTAAGTCTTTCATAAAATACGACCACACCTTTACACTCACGTAGGTGATTCCATTAAGTCTATCTCATAGACCACCTTAAGGTTATGGAATCATTAAGAGTAATGTCACGACCCAACCCCGTGGGCGGTGACTAGCGCCCGACCTGGGCACCCATACGTACCAAAATCCCAAAATAGTAACTCGGCATTTAGAAGAATTCGGGGCGAGAGTTTTCTCGTTTTTCTTACTAACTAAAATTAACACACGCGAGAAAATACCAACAAAGGCCACGGGGCCAACAACACAACATATATATATATATACGCGGGACCGGCCGCCGCGGCCGGGGATCGCCCAAACACAACATATATACATGCATACGTACGGAATGACCCCAATCCCACAAACATGTCCACGGACCTCGGGGGATGACGAGAATCATATGACGGGACGGGCCCGCCGCCCCGAATAATAATGCACGTAGTCGTAAGAAGATATGTACCAAAACGAGATAAGCTCGGAAGAAGGAGCACTTCGAGAATAGATGGCACAGACGAGGGTGGATCCTCAACCGAGCGTCGGTGTTTGCGGTACGTGAAACGCGCGCCCCCGAAGACGCGGGGGTCGATGCGGAATATGTACCGAGTATGCAAACGGGGAATACAAGTAACATAGTCATAATCGAAGTAGGGAGTGCGGGAAATGAGCATAAAAATCCGTAATACTAAAGTTCTTGCATCTAAAGTATAAATTACATATGAGTATAGTATGCAATTAAAATAAACGGAATACCAAAATGCTTAGCTTTTCCTTTTGTACAAAATCTTGTGTATGTGGGAAATAGAATAATTTATGCCGACATTTAAGACCGGTCATAATCCCGAATCCGAATCACGTATCATATCACACACACGTACACCGCGGTCAAGAATCCGGCGGCACACCGCATATACACACACACGTACATATATACACACATACCACATATACATACATACCGCGGCCGGAACCCGACGGTAATATCGCATAATCAGTACCGCGGCCAGGAACCCAGCGGTAGTATTACCTATACACATATTGACATACCGCGGCCAGGAACCCAGCGGTAACATCGCATAATTACATACCGCGGCCAGGAACCCAGCGGTAACAATATACCAAACCGAACCTCAGAATCATAGTCACATACCAAATTCACATGCATAGGGGCAAAGAAATAATTAGGTTACCTTTCAAAATCCAATGGCCAAGTACACTTACTAACATCGGAAAGTACGAGGCAAGTTTCGCATTTATCGTAGGTCATATACGAAAGTTACAACTCCGCCGAAATCGTTCTTACGCGTCAAAAATGTATTATAAAACCCAATGAAGTGGTTAAAATAATTATCTTATAATAGTCGTAGCAATGGTCAAAAGTTCTCTTTGCAAAATCACACAAATATACCAAACAAGGCTACATAGGAAGATCTCGAAACGCGTGGGCCCCGCCTCGGTCAAATTGAGGCGGCGTACCCAAAACTAGGGTCGTTAAGCCTTACGAGGTCATATGCATTAGGACTCAGGCCCTCCAACATCATTTGGGCAAACTACGGATGCTTAAGTACTTATTTCAACAAAACAAGACATTTTCAATTCAATTCCGAATGAAAAAGGGTAAGTTTTGACGAGATTCCAAAGATAGAGTCGTCCCGAGATCCGAATTCAAACCTATTACATCAGGACATGCCAAGAGAAGGGAGGGTGGAGCTTTACATACCTTATTCGCTCCTTAAGTCGGTCAAAACTCAATTCCGTTTCCTCCAAAAGCCGCAATTGGTCACGTTTACCAATTGTCATTTATAAGCTTTAAGGCTAAAATTGAAGTAAGCGCTTGTTTATAAAAAGACACTTCCCTATACATATAACATCCCGAGAATCATCTCGGCTTAAAAATATCAACAACAACAACCAACAACATCAACAATCATCACAAATCGCATTATGGCACAAATAGTCTCCTTTCCACATAGTTCAATAATTTCCATCCAAACTTCACATTATCAAGCTAACATCAACATTTCTCGTATTCATTATCTAATTCAAGATTATTCAAACATATTTCAATAGCATCCCAAGCAATATTCATGAATTCAAGCACTCGCCGATTCCATATTCTATCCAAAACTCCTACAATGCGGCAAAGCTACTAAGTCGCATCGTTTTCCTTCAAACTCATCAACAATAACTATAATTCACGTTCAAATCCTTACTTTCATAACTATATAAAAATCATATGAAAATCACATAATTTCCCATAATAGCATACAACCCATTTCAATGCCATTTCAAATTGTTCAAGACTTGTTTACGTCATAAATATCATAACGACACAACTAACTAACTAAATAACATTTAATCCGTTACTCACCACCACCACCCTGGCACACGGCCATGCATCACTATCACACACACACACGCCATGCACACACACACACCCTCGATTTCATACTTCTCATTCAATTCCAATCCTTGTAGCATACAAACTTGTCCCATAACATAAAAACATAGAAATCTTACCTTTTTCTTCAATTTCAACTTTGTCGCAAACGTCGCCCTTTCACTAAACCAATTATATCACGTCGGAGAGCGTCCCAAACTTGACAAGAATTCAACAAGAATAGGATTTTTGGATCAAAGTAGAAGGCTTGGAAATTTTTTTCTTTTTTTTTTTCTTTCTCTTGGAGCCGATTTCTCCTCTTCTTTTTTTTCTTGTTTTTGCTTTGCTTTCTTGAAAGTTCTAATGGATGATGATCCTTATATGATAATCCTTGTAATTAATTTGTCACATGGAAAATTTTCCATGGACTTGGGCCTAGGCCATCCTCCCTCTTGGGCCTTAATTTTTCTTTTTCTTTCTTCCTTTTTTTTTTGGCCCAATTCTTCATGAGTCATATTTTGCGATTCTAGAAAAATAATTTTAAATTCAATTTTGCCCTCTACTTTATTCCATATTTCCACACCATATTTCTCATAACAACATGGATATAACAACTAGAGCCAAGATATTGGTTCATGACCTACCAATCACAATTGTTTCGAATTTTGCGATTATGCAAAAAGGCGGGATATAACAAGTAAAACTCAAGTAAATCCATCAAGTGCATCTCAAACGCACCCCTACAATGGGCTATGGATTAAGAGTAAAACTCAACCTTTACAAAACACTACCACACGTCATAAGAATAGGAAATGTAGTGTATATTGATGGCCTATATGGCTTCGTTTGACCACAAACGGGTATCCACCATATTACCTCAATCCATAGGCTTTAACCCCATCCCCCTCGACGTTTCAAGGATCATTTTCCTTACTAAACCCTTGGTTAAAGGATCCGCCAAATTTCTTTCAGACCTTACATACTCCAAGGAGATAACACCATGTTTTAACAAGTTTGTTTAAGCGCACCGTATCGATCCGAATATGTCTTTTTTTTCATTGTATACTCGTTGTTTGCAATTCGACTGTCTCTTGTGAATCACGATGTAAAGAGGCCGGTGAAGCTTGTCTTCCCACAACGACACATCCGCCAAAAGGTTTCTCAACCACTCGACTTCTTGCCACGCCAACTCAAGAGCAATAAACTCGAGATTTCATAGAGAATGTGATATACAAGTACGCCATGAAGACTTCCGTAAATAAGCACTCGCACCCAAAGTAAACACGCAAGCCTTTGGTGGAGCTAACTTCATCATTGTCGGTTACCCGGTTTGCATCACAAAAACCTTTTAAAACGACGGAAATTTACTAAAATGCAAACACCAATCCATGGTACCTCTCAAATATCTTAACAAACGATGAAGAACGGACCAATGTTCCTCTTTGGGACTATGAGTATATCTACTCAATCTACTAACAGCATAAGCAATATCAGACCGAGTGTAGTTCATAAAATTACAATTTGACTCATAACTTGTACTTAATTTATTTTCATAGGATTGTAATATGATAACCAAATGTCGTATTTGGTTCTTTGAATTTATACTACGCAACTAAAAACCTACCAAACACGACATTGACTATCTCTTGTTTTAAAAAAAGTTTGGGAAGAAGCGAAATGGTAATATTGACATACTACCCTTTGATTAATATCTTTAATTAACTTTCTTAAAGGATGTGTCACATCCCAAAAATTCATACCATCAACAAAAGGGCCCTATATAAAAAAAGAACCCCGACGAACGTGTGGTTGTCAGCACCTAAAGTCACCCTTGTTCCATTTAGACGGGTGGGTCATTCCTATTCCGCTTTAGACCTTTTTTGTGTAAAACCAATACGAGCGGGGGCGCCACCTCATCGCACATATGACCAAAAGCCCCCAATTTTTAAATTATTTACAAATTAGTGAATTTACAATTAAAATGAAGTAGCGATTTAATTGAGTTGCACAATTTGCATAATTTAATTGGTTACTTAATCCACGTAGAGGATCGGTGTTGGTTTTGCTCGATAACGATTGCAAAAAGTGTCTAAGTGGAATAAGAATACCATCAAGTGTGCAAATGGAAAAATGGAGGGCCCTAGGTCTTATAAAGAAACCTGGTGTTTGTCGATGGGTTTGGCCTAAAAAAAAAGTTATGACTCCTCAATGATAAAATTTGGACTCTTCCCACTTCCAAGTTCCAATAAACAAACAAAATGAAAGCTAGCAACAAAAGTTGCGAAGTAGTAAAATAACATGCTTGTTCACATGATATTGTGATCAAAGAGACTTAAATTTGATGCTTT